>NC_045545.1:92699113-92851613 GCF_009769535.1 Thamnophis elegans | reverse complement strand
AATACGGTTAGTAACATCAGGTCTAGAAGGGAGTGGGGTTCGCAAGCGAGGAGGAGGAGGAAGATGGGGAGGAGGAGGAAGATGGGGAGGAGGACAATGACGATTGTGTGGCTCTTGGTGATCTCTGAATCTGCTTATTTTCGTGCAGATGTTTCATGACCCAACTAGGTAACATCATCAGTGCTAGAAGAGAGAGGGATTTACTCTCTGTTTTTAGACAATTGTCCTCTCCTGTCAGTGTTAGTGGGAGTGTTTTTGCAATTCCTTGATTAGGCTGTTGTTTCGGGTTTTTTGTGTGAGTTGGTAGTTCCTTGGCTGAAGTATTGTTTACGGTTTGATTGTTGTTTGGTATTGATCTTTGTGTTTCAAACAGTTTGCTAAAAAAAAAAGTTTCCTTGGCTGATTTTTTTGAGTTTTAGGAACTTCCAGTATTCTTCTATCTCTCCAGGAAACTTTAAACACAGCAAGTGTCATGCTCCTCAGATGATGGCCTCTGTTCCTTATCACCTGGATCTTGCAAATATACCTTTCTAATCGGAGGCATTCTCTTCTCTTTTACCACACTCCTCCAATTGTTGCTCAATTGTGTTGGGAAAGAAATTCCAAAGATTGCACACCAATGGAGCAGAAGTTGCCAGCAGAAGTTGTGGGAGCTTCATCATGTGGGAGGCTTTCAAGAAGAGACTGGATGGCCATCTGTCGGAAATGGTGTAGGGCAGAGGTAGCTGAATAGAATAGAATAGAATGGGATCTGTTAGGTAAGCTCCCCGTTGGGAGAGTGAGTATGTTCAGAGAAGCGTTGTGAGAGTTGTGTTGGAGAACACACAAACCAGCATACAGAGACACTGCAGTTTAAGTAGGCTTTTACTTTCATGGAAATAGAGGTATCAGAGTCCATCAAACAGTCCAAGTCATACACGGATAAGAGAGTCGGTCATCAACATCTTTCAGTTAAGGGATAATCCGAATAACATAGTCCAGTATCATATAATCAGTTCGGTACTCAAAGTTTGCTAGCAGTTACAAAAGTTAAAATAGCTCATGGCACTTTCTAACAGCCAGCTTCCAAAACACTCAGATCAGATCAGCCCAGCATCTAACAAACAGAGAGCTAACAGTCATTCTGGCTCCCTCTTATGGCCGATTGGGGAAAACAGCAACCAATCACATTTTACAGTATGCTTTAAAGAAACAGGTACAACGTTGTTACATGATTTATATATTGCCAACCCAACCGTTAGATTATATTCCTAACAGGATCTTGGAGGTCTTCTAGTTCAGCCCCCTGCTCTAACAGAAGAACATACATACCATTGATTCACTTAACCATTGTTTCACTTAGCAAAAGAAATTTTGGGATCAGTTGTGGCCATGTAGTTATAAGTGTGAGGACCCTCTCCACTATAGCTTTTAACATTCAGAGATTTAACAATCGAGGGGTTTACTTTTCCTCTGCTATCTGTCGAAGGCCTCCAGGATCACTGGAAAATATTATCAGGCAGGGTTGCACACTCTGCATCTGTGACTCTGCTGTAAAAATATGGAAACTGGCAGACAAATGGGACTTTGGTGCCAAATCCTACTATAGAAACCAGAAATCTTAGTGCAAAATGATTACTGCAGCAATCTTCCAGATGTCTTTAAAAATGCACCCTTCCCTCTTTCCCCACCCCAGAAATTGTTGTTCATCTTTCTATATTTTTTATAGTTTATCCAATTGTAAAATTCAAAGAAACACAAAATAATGGGAAAATAAAGGAGGAAAAGGCGGAATGGGACAACTCCCCACGGCCAATTCCCCCAGCGCCAATGAGCCATTGCCAGATTGCAACAGCCAACTCACCGGTTCACCGACAAAAGGGCGAACGACAAAACCGTGCCCGACTAAATCGCATCGCTGACGTCATCAACAGGGCGACAACAGCGCGGAGACAGAAGCACGCTGTAAACCCTAAACCTAAACTTAACCCCTAACCCTAAACCTAACCCTAAAGCTAACCCTAAACCTAACCCTTAGCTTAAGTTGAATCAGCTTTCTTTCAACGCGCTATTTAAAGCACCCTTCTTTCTCCGTGCTGGCTGGTGTCGCCGCGTTGATGACGTCAGCGACGCAGTTTAGTCAGGCGCGGTTTTTTCGTTCGCCCTTTTGTCGGGTCACGCAACTCACCAAGGGGCCAACTCGCCATGGCCAAAGTTGAAGAGGTATGGACTTCAACTCCCAGAATTCCTCAGCCAGCCTGGCTATCTGGGGAATCCTGGGAGTCAAAGTCCCCACCTCATAAAGTGGTGAAGGTTGAGAAACACTGAACGAATCCATTTTACTAAGCATGTCAATACTCAGACTGTGTTTACAGCTCAGACTAATGTCCAAATGAAAAGAAATAGGCTAGATCTGTGATGGTGAACCTTTGGCATGTGTGGCCAAAGTGCCACACAGAGCCATTTCGCCTGGCATGCACGGCGTCGAGTGTTCCTCCTCCAGGTTTCTGGCACACAGCTGGCCTTTGTGCATGCGTCAGTGCTGGAAATTGGAAGAGCTGGTCTTCCATTTCCCTGGCTGATCGGTGCATGCACGTGCGAGGCAGTAATGAAAGATTTGCAAGTGCACCAAAAACCGGGAGTTGATTTTGGGGGCGGGGGCATGCCCCCTGGACAACTCCTCTTCCTGATCACGGCCCAGATGAGCATGTGCGAAGTATTCCCTTTTTGGCACTTGGTGCTGAAAAGGTTCACTATCACTGGGCTAGATAAACCAAGAAGACCTTTAACGATCTACAATCATATAGGTTTGAACCAGGGGTGGGTTCCTGCCAGTTCTAACCTGTAGAAGAGGTTCCACAAATCTACAGTGCCGTTTAGAACCGATTCCAGCTCCCTCCCCCTGCTCGTCCGCACATCATCAAGATGAAGAGCGAGAGGAGGACTTCTGGGAGTTGAAGTCCACAAGTCTTAAAGCTGTCAAGTTTGAACACCCTGGGGTTTTTTTTCTAAAGGGTTAGGGGGTGCAAGTTTCTTGTAACTTGACAGCTTTGAGACTTGCGTGCTTCAAATGCCAGAGTTTCTGAACCAACATTTTGGTTGCTAAGCAAGAGCGTTGTTAGGTGAGTTTCACCACATTTTACAAGTTGGCCACACCCACCCAGTCACATGGCTGGCAAGCCACTCCCACCCAATCACATGACTGGCAAGCCACACCCATCCGTTCACATGGCCGGCAAGCCACTCCCACAAAGCAGGCTACACCTACAGAAGGAGTTCTAAAATGTTTTTAAACCCACCACAGATGTGAACTAAACCCCCATTCTGAACTCTGCATAATATATTCAACAAGGGCATGATTGGGTTTAATGAAACATGTGAACTACAAAAGTCTGTGTTCCTTCCCCCCCCCACCCCATTTACGGAAAACATGCCTCCTCCTTTTTCTCAGTCAGTGAACATCAAGGAGTAATATCCACCCCAATTATTCAAGAAGGAAATCGATTAGTGCTTCATTTCTTGTTTTCTTGGAAATCCAATTAGTTTGGGAAATGTTTTGCTAATGAATTTCCTTGGCTGATTACTGCTAGCCTGTATCCGTTCCCAGTTGCAATGTATGGCTGTGAATATATTGGATCATAAGGAAGGCTGAGTGCCAAAGAATGGAGGCCTTTGAACTCTGGTGCTGGAGAAGACTCCTGCATTGAATCCCTTGGACTGCAAGGCGATCCAACCGGTCAGTCCTAGAGGAGATTAACCCTGGCTGCTCTTTAGAAGGCCAGATCCTGAACAGGAAACTCAAAATACTTTGTCCACCTAATGAGAAGGAAGGACTCCCTGGAGAAGAGCCTCATGCTGGGAAAGATGGAGGGCAAAAGAAGAAGAAGGGGACAGCAGAGAATGAGGTGGCTGGATGGAGTCACTGAAGCCGTCAGTGTGAGCTTAAATGGACTCCGGGGGATGGTAGAGGACAGGAAGGCCTGAAGGAACGTTGTCCATGGCGTCGCAACAGGTCAGACATGACTTCGCAACTAACAACAACAACATCAGCTGTGGCTAAAGTACGAGCAATATTAGAAAGGAAAGAAGAAAATGGAAAGAAATAAGCACGGTATGATAAATGAGCAGCCCATTACGAGCTGCCCAAGTTTTGAAACTGGCACGCTTGCAACATGGAGAGTCTTTGTGTAGTGACTGCAATCGGGGAAATAACAATTTGTCCATCAAGTGAAGTGATTGCTGAGTCAAAAGTCACCCAAGCCTGACTGTGCATATGATTCTACTAAAGGTCTCCTTTGCTCAGACGCTGTGGGTGCTCCGTCACTGGAGGTTTTCAAGAAGAGTTTGGACAACCATAAAACAATGGTATAGGGCAGGGGTGTCAAACTCGTAGCCCGCAGGCTGGATCATGCATCAGTGGCTGGCCACGCCCACCCCCAGTTTAGCAAAGGGGGGAGAAGTCATGATACATCACGTGTAGACGATTTGATGATGCGCGTGTGACACCCCTGGTAGAGAGTCTCCTTCCTGAGCAGGGGGTTCGATTAGAAGACCACCAAGCTCCCTTCTAATTCTATTATTTGGTTATTCTATTCTGCTTTAAAAGGTAAAGATTCCCCTCGCACATATGTTCTAGTCGTTCCTGACTCTAGTGGGCACTGCTCATCTCCCTTTCAAAGCCGAAGAGCCAGCACTGCCCGAAGACGTCTCTGTGGTCATGTGGCTGGCAGGACTAAACACCGAAGGCGCATGGAACGCTGTTCCCTTCCCACCAAAGGTGGTTCCTATTTTCCTACTTACATTTTTTACGTGCTTTCGAACTGCTAGGTTGGCAGAAGCTGGGACAAGTAACGGGAGCTCGCTCTGTTACGCAGTGCTAGGGATTCAAACTGCCGAACTTTCTGATCAACAAGCTCAGGGTCTTAGCCACTGAGCCACCGCGTCCCTTTATTCTGCTTTACAGCATCACAAGGATATAACTCCCAACAGGACCATTTCCAAAAGTCAACTCACAAGGAACCCATTAAAAGGGCAAATCTTATATCCCTTTCCTCTACTCTCCTGCCTTTTAGAATGCTCACTCCAGCCCTGGAATAATTAGCAAGAAGAAAATAGGTATTTGGTACTTACATGCATTGGAGAGAAAGGGATTACAAGAGAGTAAGGTGGTGCATCATGGGGAATACACATCAAAAGGCATGCATTAGTACCAGCTGTTTGCCTAGGGTGCTTGTGCCTGTAACCAGCAGCCCCTGAGGGGGCCAACAAAAGCTTTCAGTGTGAAACTGATTAAGGTCCAGTCAGTTTTGGGATGGCAGCTGATTCTAATCAATTAATTAAGGTCACAGAGCTTAGCTCCTTCCTTTGGCACCTTTTAGGGAAATGCTGTGTTGTAAAGCAATTCAGGAAGACATTGTTTGTTTAGGCAATGGGGGCTGTGACGGAAAACAGTGGGTCAGGATCAGGACAATACAGACTAACTGACTGCAATGATGAATGCATGATAGAGAGAGGGAGAGAGAGGGAGGGAGAGAGAGAGAGAGAAAGAGAGAGAGAGAGAGAGAGAGAGAGAGATGCTACAAGGTTCATAAATGTGGCCATGACTCACAAAGTTACTTTGTCATCACTGTCATAACTAGTCACTATCTGAGGCAGTCACTAAATGAGGACTACCAATAGAGACTTTCAATAACCTCAGGGAGATTTTATGAACTTCAATCAATGCAGATATACAGGACGTCAATTTGCCTTCTGGTATGCCACCTTTTGCAACAAAGAGGATTAGGGGACTGGAGGCTAAAACACATGAAGAACGGTTGGCGGAACTGGGTATGTCCAGTTTAATGAAAAGAAGGACTAGGGGAGACACGATAGCAATCTTACAGTATCTCAGGGGTTGCCACAAAGAAGAGGGAGTCCAGCTATTCTCCAAGGCACCTGAGGGTAGAACAAGAAGCAATGGGTGGAAACTAATCAAGGAGAGAAGCAACTTAGAACTAAGGAGGAATTTCCTGACAGAACAATGAATCAGTGGAACAGAAATTGCCTCCAGAAGGTGTGAATGCCCCAACACTGGAAGTTTTTAAGAAGATGTTGGATAACCATTTGTCTGAAATGTTATAAGGTATCCTGCCTAAGCAGGGGGTTCGACTAGAAGACCTCCAAGGTCCCTTCCAACTCTGTTATTCTATTCCATTCCATTCCATTCTATTCTGTTTAGTTTTTTTGCAATTAAAAAAAAAACTGCCCAGGATAAAATTAGTTTGCAAAGGCATTACTTTGCCTAACCCTTATGGCAATACAATATCAGGCATCCACACACAGACATCAAAAGTGGTATCTTCTCCAATTTCAGCCTAGCCTCCATTTATTCTCCAGGCCAGGCTTTGGAAAAATCTCTGATACTTTGTCCTCAAACAAATCATCAAGTGTTCCTCACACAGAATAATCCCAAAAGCTGTGGGGAAATGGGGAATGAATTAAAAAGATGCCAAAAAGACAAGCCTCTCCTTCTCAGGGTTCGATAAGAATTAAACATCGCAGAATATTGTTCACTGAATGCAAAGAATTTTCATATTGAAGTGTGGTTCCATGTGGTTGTAGCAGGGACAGAGGGAGGAGAGAGAGGGAGGGGTGGAGAGGGGCAGAGCAGAGAGAGGCAGGGAGAGAGAGTCAGATAGATAGAGAGTCACAGTAGATAGATAGTGGTAGATAGAGATAGACAGATGATAGACAGACAGACAGACAGACAGACAGAAGCAGATAGGCATAGGTAGATAGATAAATGGGTAGATAGGTAGGTGGATGAATGGATGGATGGATAGATGGAAGGAGGGAGGGACGGACGGACAGACAGAGGGAGGGACAGGCAGACAGATGACCTCTCGCATCCTGGACATAAATTGTTTCAACTCCTACCCTCAAAACGATGCTATAGGGCACTGCACACCAAGACAACTAGACAGAAGAATAGTTTTCTCCCAAACGCCATCCCTCTGCTAAAGAAAGAATTCCCTCAACACTGTCAAACTATTCACTAAGTCTGCATTACTATTAATCTTCGCATCGTTCCTATTATCCATCTCCTCCTCCCACTTATGACTGCAGGACTGTAACTTTGTTGCTTGTATCCTTACGATTTATAATGACATTGATGGTTTCCCCTTTGCTTATTTGTACCCTATGACTACCTTATGATTTGTGATGAATGTATCTTTTCTTTTATATACAGTGAGAGCATATACACCAAAGACAAATTCCTTGTGTGTCCAGTCACACTTGGCCAATAAAGAATTCTTTCCTTTCCTTTCCTTTCCTATCCTATCCTATCCTATCCTATCCTATCCTATCCTATCCTATCCTATCCTATCCTATCCTATGATATAGATGGATAGGTAGCTATAGACAGACAGATAGATGATATAGGTAGGTGTTGTGGCCCAGCAGGTGCCGTTGGAGCTGCCACCAGACTCCGACAGCGAGGGGCCCTCTGAGTCGGCTCTGGAGGATGTGGAGGACCCTGGACAGGGTTCCGACTCCGAGCAGGGCGCAGAGAGGCTGGTTGGCCACCAGGAGGCACCTGAGCCTTGGACCAGTGGGGAGGAGACAAGGGAGAGTGAGCCGGAGGCCAGTAGTGAGTTGTTCCTGGATGCACGCCATCGAAGAGCTACTAGGCATCAGGAACAATTACGCAATTACAGGAGGTGATTGTACTCAGCTGGTGGTCATTAGGCTCCTCTCCAGACTATAAAAAGTTACTTGTGCACACGGCCCTCTTTGCAGAAGTCGACGCAGGATTAAATGTCGGAGGACATTACTGTGAGCTTGGCAGGTTGGATTGCTGCCAAGCCTTATCTGTGTTTATTGCTGTCTGAGTTGCTGCCAAGGTCCTTATCTGTTTGTTCTGCTTGGCTTTCAGCCACCGAGGTTTTGGTGTCTTGTTATTAAAGTACATTCCAGTTAAGCTTGTCTCGGCATTCATTACTGGATGGAGGAGGGGGTCAGAACAGATAGGTAAGAAGGAAGGTAGCTTGGTAGGTAGATAGATTAGATAGTTAGATAGATGATAGATAGATGATAGATAGATAGATAGATAGATAGATAGATAGATAGATAGATAGATAGACAGACAGACAGACAGACAGACAGATGAAAGAAGATTAATATGATATAATGGATGGAGGTTTATCAAAGAGAGGTCCAATCTAGAACTAAAGAGAAACATCCTAACAGTGAGAACAATTACCCAGCGGAATGCCTTGCCTTCAGAAGTCATAAGTGCTCCATCACTGGAGGATTTCAAGAAGAGATCGGGCAGCCATTTCTCTGGTCTAGTGGAGGGGCTTCTGCCTGAGCAGGTGGTGGGACTAGAAGACCTCCAGGGTCCCTTCCATCCCTATTATTCTATGTCCTAAGAAGGAAAGTTGGATTCATCTTTGCAATATCTAGCAGCGGGAAGTTATCTCTTTCAAGCATATTCAGTGGTAACCTATTAGCCTGCCCGTGCATGGGCTTGCTGGTTAAGCTAATATGCAAATGCTGGTTCTTTATCTGCATTTTTTTCCCGTTGGTTTAATGCAACAAACCAAGCTAATTAAATGCCCGATTGAGTAAACCGATTGCAATCCTGTGTTCTCCGTCTATCCGGCCTGAATCCAAAAATTTCTAAATGTCATCGCCGTCTGTCTTTTGATCTTCCTTAATGGAAGATTAAGCGCTTAACCCCTTCCCGCTGGCCCCGATGAGGCACAGAAAATTGATTTTGAAACGAATAATAGCCTTCCTTCTTCCACTTCCCCAGATGCTTCATTCAAGATTGCTGGGGGTACTTGCCTCCTAATTCATGTAATGGGCTCCTCTGGGTTCGGAGAATATCACTTTCAAACGTTTTTCTAAACCTTTTTCTAAGTTGAGAGAAATAACCGCGAGGCCACCTCCGAGGAAGGCCCAAGAAGAAGCCACGGGTTGCAGATCTGTCTGGGAAGAGATGCTTTTAAGAGATGCAAAGCCATATTTAAGAATTTGAAGGAGAATAGTTGTAGCTCAGGGTTGAACTGGGGCGGGGGGGGGCGGTAGAGGAAGGAGGAGGAGAAGAAGAGGAGGATGACTGTGGGATCCTTGGTGCTCTCTGAGATTGGTAGTTTTATTGCAGATGTTTCTTTACCAAACTAAGTAACATCATCAGTGGTAGAAGGGAATGGGGTTTGTGAGGAGGAGGTGGTGGGATCCTTGGTTACCAAACTAACATCGGTGGTAGAAGGGAATGGGGTTTCCGAGGTGGTGGTGGTGGTGGTGGTGGTGGTGGTGGTGGTGGTGGAGGAGGAGGAGGAGGAGGAGGAGGAGGAGATGATGGTGATTGTGGGGTCCTTGGTGCTCTCTGAGATTGGTTGTTTTATTGCAGACGTTTCATTACCAATCTAAGTAACATCATCAGTGGTAGAAGGGAATGGGGCTTGCGAGGAGGAGGTGGTGGTGGTGGTGGTGGTGGTGGTGGTGGTGGTGGTGGTGGTGGAGGAGGAGGAGGAGGAGGAGGAGGAGGAGGAGGAGGAGGAGGAGATGATGATTGTGGGGCCCTTGATGCTCTCTGAAATTGGTAGTTTTATTGCAGACGTTTCTTTACCAAACTAAGTAACATCATCAGTGGTAGAAGGGAATGGGGTTTGTGAGGAGGAGGTGGTGGGATCCTTGGTTACCAAACTAACATCAGTGGTAGAAGAGAATGGGGTTTCCGAGGAGGAGGAAGAGGGGGAGGAGGTGGTGGTGGTGGTGGTGGTGGTGGTGGAGGAGGAGGAGGAGGAGGAGGAGGAGGAGGAGGAGGAGGAGGAGGAGATGATGATTGTGGGGTCCTTGGTGCTCTCTGAGATTGGTAGTTTTATTGCAGATGTTTCTTTACCAAACTAAGTAACATCATCAGTGGTAGAAGGGAATGGGGTTTGTGAGGAGGAGGTGGTGGGATCCTTGGTTACCAAACTAACATCGGTGGTAGAAGGGAATGGGGTTTCCGAGGTGGTGGTGGTGGTGGTGGTGGTGGTGGTGGAGGAGGAGGAGGAGGAGGAGGGGGGGGAGGAGGGGGAGGAGGAGGAGGAGGAGATGATGGTGATTGTGGGGTCCTTGGTGCTCTCTGAGATTGGTTGTTTTATTGCAGACGTTTCATTACCAATCTAAGTAACATCATCAGTGGTAGAAGGGAATGGGGCTTGCGAGGAGGAGGAGGTGGTGGTGGTGGTGGTGGTGGTGGTGGTGGTGGAGGAGGAGGAGGAGGAGGAGGAGGAGGAGGAGGAGGAGGAGGAGGAGGAGATGATGATTGTGGGGCCCTTGATGCTCTCTGAGATTGGTAGTTTTATTGCAGACGTTTCATTACCAAACTAAATAACATCATCAGTGGTAGAAGGGAATGGGGTTTGCGAGGAGGAGGAGGTGGTGGTGGTGGTGGTGGTGATGGTGATGGTGGTGGTGGTGGTGGTGGTGGAGGAGGAGGAGGAGGAGGAGGAGGAGGAGATGATGATGATTGTGGGGTCCTTGGGGCTGTCTGAGATTGGCTGTTTTATTGTAGAAGTTTCATTACCCAACTAGGTAACATCATCAGTGCTATGGTAGAAGGGAGTGGGTGTTATGGAAAGGAGGGCGAGTGAGGGGTCTTCGCTGCTCTCTGAGTTTGGATCCCCGACATAAAGGATTTTCACATTGGACTTTCTCATAATTTTAAATTTAATAAGTTATTGTACCGCATTTCTGGTTTTTTAAAATTGTTTTAATTATTTTGGACATGGAGCCATCAATACTACAAAGAGTGCAGAGAAGAGCAACCAAGATGATGAGGGGACTGGAGGCTAAAACAAATGAAGAACGGTTGCAGGAACTGGGCATGGCTAGTTCAATGAAAAGAAGGACTAGGGGAGACATGATAGCAGTCTTCCAATATCTGAGGGGTTGCCACAAAGAAGAGGGAGTCAAGCTATTCTCCAAAGGGTAGAAGAAGAAGCAATGGGTGGAAACTAATCAAGGAGAGAAGCAACTTAGAACTAAGGAGAAATTTCCTGACAGTTAGAACAATTAACCAGTGGAACAGCTTGCCTCCAGAAGTTGTGAATGCTCCAATACTGGAAGTTTTTAAGAAGAGATTGTAATAACAATTTGTCTGAAATGATATAGAGTCTCCTGCTTGAGCACGGAGCTGGACTAGAAGACCTCCAAAGTCTCTTCTATGCTATGCTATGCTATGCTATGCTATGCTATTCTATTCTATTCTATTTTTCTAGACTAGACTAGACTAGACTAGACTAGACTAGACATACCTAGTTCCTGCAACCATTCTTCATATATTTTAGCCTCCAGTTCAGTGGTCAGTTTCTACCGGTTTGGCCTGGTGCGGCCAAATCGGTAATGGCATGTCAGCCTGGATTGCAAAACCAGCAGCGTCCCAGGCTGGCCACGCCTCTGAACCGGTCCCTGTTCACCGCAGTCGCCGCCTCCATCTTGCTCTTGATTTCTGCGCATGCGCAGAACAATTTCTGTTGAACTGCGCACGCACGAAGCACACCCACGAGTGAACCATCAGTTATGCCAGCTAGAACCGAGCCCTACTCCAGTCCCCTAAACATCTTAGTTGCTCTTCTCTGCACCCTTTCTCAAGATCTCTTTTATATCGTGCCGACCAAAACTGGATACAGCACTCTAAGCGTCGGCTTACCGAGGCGTTGTAAATTGTTGATATCACACGATGTGGATGTATAACTTACCTTCTTCTTTTTTTCTTTTCTTTTCTTTTCCAGCTTGTTGCTTTAGAGAGACAAGTGTTTGATTTCCTAGGCTACCAATGGGCTCCAATTCTGGCCAATTTCCTCCACATCATCATGGTAATCCTGGGCCTTTTTGGGACAATCCAGTACAGACCACGCTACATTGTGGTGGTGAGTTTGCTAAAGATTGTAAGGCTGGCGCATGATGTCCAGATGGGGATTTGGGCCCCCAGTAGTTTCAATGGGACTTAATTTGTGGAAAGTGCATAGAACTGGCCATCCGAACCAGTGATTACAGGCTGTCCTCGACTTACGACCCCCCAAACGAGTTCAAAATTTCTCTTGCTAAGCGAGAGCGTTCTTAAGTGAGTTTTGTCCCATGTTATGTTAGAGACGAGAATACGTATCCCTTCAGCCTTAACACAGATGGTGTACCAGTCGCCTGATTTTTAGAACAAGATCCAGCAAAGAAGTTGTCCCATAGTCCTCCTTCTGGATTCCAAGATGTTCTTTATTCAGATCTTGGCCCTAATTCCTTGCATAAATTCTGCTTATTTTGGACGGCTACCATTTGAGAAGGAAGACTTGTAAAAAATGTGATTTTCTATCCTCTCTAACATCAGTGAGCACAATTTAGTAAGTCCAGATGTATGTCCAATGTTAGGGTCCCAAGTGACACCCCCAACGAAAGACGACTCCGAGGCTTGAGGTTCCTCAAAGTTCCATTTTATTAGAAACGTCCTATTGGCACATCTGGGAAACCCCGAATCTGAAAGCTTCCAGGTTTTCCCCACCCAAACGAAGGTTCAAGTCCCTGCCCAGCACCCACATGTCCATCACAAGACCCAATCAGGCACCATCCAAAACTGGAGATAACTTCCAGTCATGCCACTCCAGGTGCAGGGCAAGCTGACCTTGACTCCCTGAGAAAGGAATGTTATTTTGACTATATCTATCACACTCTATATAATCCCTCCTCCCATTTTCCCACAGTATAAAATTTGGCAGGCTTGAAGGCCCAATGAAAAAGATGGCTTCCAGGCCTGACATCCAGGTAGTCCTGGAAAAAGTATCACAATTAAGCCCAAAATTTCTGTTGCTATGAGAAACAGTTGTTGGCTTAATTTTGCCCCATTTTATGACCTTTCTTCCCACAGTTGTTACATGAATCATGGTACTTTCTAAGTTAGTAACACAGTTGTGAAGTGAATCTGGTTTCCCCATTGATTTTGCTTGTCAGAAGGTCAGAAAAGGGAAATCACATGACCCCGGGACTCTGCAACCGTCATAAGTACGAGTCAGTCACCAAGCAGTTGAATTTTGATCACTTACGACCATTTGCACAGTCATCTGATCAAAATTTGAGTGGTTGGCCAGCAGCAGGTATCTACAATGATAACAATATCCTGGGTTTTGTGGTCACTATTTGTGACAGTGGTGGGATTCAGCCAGTTCGCACCTATTCAGGAGAACCGGTTGGTAACTTTCTAAGTAGTTCGGAGAACCGGTTGATGGAAGAAATCTCCTTTTGTTTTTCCCCACTTTACAGGGCTAATCCTGTAAGGAAGGCAGGAAGGAAACATTCTGGTGTTGTTTCTAGCCTGATCTTTATTGCCCTGCTTCCCGAAACTGCCTCTCCGATTAACCCTTATTACATTGTAACAGTTGATACGAAGCGCCCATTGACGTGAGTGACGTTGAGTTGGCCACACCCACCCAGTCACATGACCACCGAGCCATGCCTACCCAACTGGTCATTAGGGCAGAGAACCGGTTGTTAAATTATTTGAATCCCACCACTGATTTGTGACCTTCCCATTCGACTTCCAACGAGCAAAGTCAGTGGGGGGGGGAGGTGGATTCGTTTAATGACCACACGCTACACTTAGCGACTGCAGGGATTCACTTAACAACATGGCAAAAAAGGTAACCAAATCAGGCATATTAACGCCCTGAGCAATCGTTTTGCTTAGCGATTCTAGTCCCAACGGTGGTCGTTAAGTTGAGGGCTACTTTGATTCATCCGCCTTCTGTGCAAATATTTCCTTTGGTGCTTGGAACAGTGCAGGGCCAATTTTTAATCCCGGGGTTGATCCTGAGAAAACTTCCACAACCTGCCAGAAAAGGCCACGTCAGGCTCTTTTCCCGCCATAGTAACAGATGATTGTCTTAAACCTGGCCTGTTGATTGATTGATTGATTGATTGATTTAGTTTATTTGTATGCCGCCCTTCTTTTGGAGGGACTCAGGGCGGCGAACAACTCAAAAGTGGAAAAGGGGATACAAACACAATACACGTAATTAAAATACACAAGAGTCATACAACCATACAAGTTGAGAGGGGAGGGGAACTCATCAACCCCAGGCCTGCCGCCACAGCCAGGTTTTGCTTTCTGGAAGGCCTGGAGAGAGGTGAGGGTCCGAATCTCCGCGGGGAGTTCATTCCAAAGGGCCGGAGCTGCTACAGAGAAGGCCCTCCCCCGGGTGGTAGCCAGATGGCATTGGCTGGTAGACGGAACCCGGAGGAGGCCGACCCTGTGCGATCTAACGGGTCTATGGGAGGTAATTGGCAGCCTGTTGCTGTTTACACAAATTCAAACATGCTGCTGTGGCCCGCCAGTGGAATCTGGCAGCAGATTCAGAGAGTGAGGAGGTTGGGGAGGAACATGGGCCCAGGCTGGAGTCTAGGGAAGGCTCTGAGTCGGAGGCAAAGAGTGCACCAGACAGTGGTGGGTTTCGGATTCCGTTCCAACCGGTACGGTTGGAATGGCACCGGAGTTACCAACATGCAGGTGTGCGGTGCGCGCTTGCGGTCTAGCATCAAATGATGCTTCCACAAGCCTCCGTGATGCTCCAGCTGCTCGGCAGAGCATCGCACAAGAACTGTACACACCATGCATGTGCCGGAAGCGCCAATAGCATAAAGCACTGGTAAGGAGCGCAGGCGGGTGGGTCGGCCCTCCGGAGCACTGGAACGGAACAGTATTCAGTACTCCAGGCAGGATCCAGTACACCTGTACTGGGCCGTAACGCCTGCAACCCACTGGGGCCAGAGCCATATGCCAGTTATCAGCTGCCTTCAGAGTCAGACATCAGTGAGGCAGATGAACAGCTGGAGCCTGTTCCCAGTGTGCGCATGGGCAGAGTTGCCAGACGATGAAACAGCTAAAGAACAAGGGTCGACTTGGGAGTAAGGCTGCAGGTGGATGGCGAATGGCCCCTCCCAGAGGAAATAAAAGAAGAGAGAAAGGGGAGTGGAATTTGCAGGAGACCATTAGTTCGCTTAATTGGTTCCTGACTCTCCCAGACCAAGTTTTGCAGATATTAGCTTGGCAGTTGTCCAAGCCAGTTAAGATTTGTGCCTGTAAATCCTCCCTTGAAAGACTTTGCTGGATGTGAATGAGCAGAATTCACAGTCAATTAATAAAAGGGGGTTTTGTCGGGACCAGGAGTTTGCTTCATGCTCTTGGGGAGCCTGGGTCAGAACACATGCAATCAAAGTCTTCAGCTTGTGTGTCTCCCATAACACATTTGAATGCGACCAGGGACAATGGAGATTACAAGCAGATCATTGCTTTTGATCTACCCCTTGCAACGGAGGGGGACTTCATTCACTTCAATCCAATGTTTTCACTTTGTTCTGCAGCCTTTTGGGGAGGAAAAAAACAATGAAACAATCTGGCAGTTGGTAATTCCAGGGGCTGCGACTTTTAATTGCCAGCCTTAAAGGGTGTTTGCCTGTGGGATTGTTCTTATATGGAGTTGGCCATTCGTGGTAATCATCAATCAGCCTTTGCATTATGTAATGGAGCCTTGGGGGTCTTTACATTCCAAACAGTCGCAAGACAAACTTCGCAATTTGAGCAAACACCTTGTTACCTGCCAGAGCTGATGTCAGGGTTAATACCATATTTTTCAGAGTATAAGATGCACTGGAGGATAAGACGCACCAAGATTTTGAAGAGGCAAATTAAAAAAAAAGTTGTTGCACTATACAGACCTCCCCCAAACGGCTCATTTTTTGCAAAAACAGGCCCATTTTTTGCAAAAGACATGATTAGCCTTTAGGAGGATTATAGAATGCTCTTGGGGGCTGGGGGGGGCAAAAACGAGCAAAAAACTGCCCATTGTTCACTCATTTTTTCCCTTCCCAGCCCCCAGGAGCACTCTGGAAGCCTCCTAAAGGCTATGCACAGCCATTTTTGCAAAGCGGGGGGATGTTTCGGGAGGCCAAAAATGCTGTGTGCTTTGGAGAATAAGTCGATCCCGTCTTCTTAGTGATATATTGAACCATTGCTATCATATCACCCAACAAGCAGAGACCGTGGAGACTTAAAACAGTTTCCAACTATTTGTTCTCTGTAAGCAAATTCTCAAGTTTCATAGATCCTTTACCAGCTCAAATTAAATCCATGTCTACAGAATCAGTCCCTTGTCCCTAACTTGTGTTTGTACATAGGACAAACACGAAACATAACCAAATAAGTGAAGTTTGTTTTATTGTAAAGGCAAAGGTTCCCCTTGGCACATAAGTACTAGTCATTCCCAACTCTAGGGGACGGTGCTCATCTCCGTTTCAAAGCCGAAGAGCCAGCGCTGTCTGAAGACGTCTCCGTGATCATGTGGCCGGCATGACTAAACACCAAAGGCGGACGGAAGGAACGCTGTTACCTTCCCACCAAATTGTTTTTTATTTTTCTACTTGCACTTCTACATGCTTT
This sequence comes from Thamnophis elegans, assembly GCF_009769535.1. Lineage (NCBI taxonomy): Eukaryota > Metazoa > Chordata > Lepidosauria > Squamata > Natricidae > Thamnophis > Thamnophis elegans. The sequence continues at coordinate 92,835,175 of NC_045545.1, read as the reverse complement.
CGAACTGCTAGGTTGGCAGAAGCTGGGACAAGTAACGGGAGCTCACTCCATTACCTGGTGCTAGGAATTCGAACTGCCAAACTGCCAACCTTTCTGATCGACAAGCTCAGGGTCTTAGCCACTGAGCCACCGCATCCCTCTAATGTAGCTTTTATTGCAAAAGTACATTAACTTGAATCTTGGAAGTCTGGAAGCACAATTTTCCCATCTAGGTTTCCTAGTGCAGGGTTCTCCCATCCCTGAGCTGCAGGCCACAACCGGACCATGGCCTGTTCAGACGGGGACCACATAAGTGATGAGCTGAGGTGGCGCAGTGGGCAGAGTGCAGTACTGCAGGTCACTTCAGCTGACTGTGATCTGCAGTTCAGCGGTTCTAATCTCACCGGCTCAAGGTCGACTCAGCCTTCCATCCTTCCGAAGTGGGTGAAATGAGGACCCAGACTGTGGGGGCAAGTTGCTGACTCAATTTGCTAAAAAAAATTTGTAAACTGTTTAGAGAGGGCTGAAAGCCCTATGAAGCGGTATGTAAGTCTAATAAATAAATAAATAAATACTTCAGCTGACTGTTATCTGCAGTTTAGCCGTTCAAATCTCACCGGCTCAGGGTTGACTCAGCCTTCCATCCTTCCGAGGTGGGTGAAAAGAGGACCCAGACTGTTGGGGGCAATATGCTGATTCTGTAAACCGCTTAGAGAGGGCTGAAAGCCCTATGAAGCGGTATATAACTCTAACTGCTATTGCTATTGCTATGGGCGCTCGTACCGCTGCAACTAACTTCCCCCATTGTTTTTGCTCGTTCGGAGATAAAGACAGCCCAAGAATGTGAAGTGGATTTTGTTCTAAAGACACCCCCCCCCCAAGAATTTTAAGTTAATTTTGTCTCATTTTATGACTTTTCTTGCCACGGCTTTTAAGTGAATCACTGCAGCTGTTAAGTTAGCAACACGGTCATTAAGTGGGATGTGGCTTCTCCATCGACGTCGCTTGTCAGAAGGTCGCCAAAGGAGATCGCGTGACTTCGGGACTCTGCAAACATCATAAATACGAGCCAGTGGCCACGGGTGCGGATTTTGATCATGTCACCATGGGGATGCTGCGACGGCCGTAAGGGTGAAACACGGTCATAAGTGCTGTTGTAACTCTGAATGGTCACTAAGTGAATTGTTGTAAGTCGAGGACTGTCCGTACTTAGGTGGTTTGGGAAAGGCGATTTAAAAAAAAAACATTTTCGAAAAGCAATAAGTTTGTTTATTCTCCCCCTTTTTCTCTTTTCTTGCATGTCCCATCCTTCCACCCAGTACGCCATCTGGACGGCTGTTTGGGTTACCTGGAATATTTTCATCATCTGCTTTTATTTGGAAGTTGGCGGCCTTTCGAAGGTGAGTGACGTTTGGCGCTGAGCATTCCAGGAACAATGAAAAGAGGGGAGATTTATTGAGATTTAAAGACAGAATCACAAATCTGGGGTGCGTAAGGATGCATAATTATATAAATAAACTGATGAGAATAGCTGGGAATTGAAACCAGGTCTACATCTCGCCCAAAAATAGGCCAGCGGGGGTGGGGTGGAGGGAGGCTTAAAAACACAATTACTATATATGTATCCTTTTTTTTCTCTCTTTTTTTAAAAAAGGAGGACGATATATGTTACAATTAAATATGTATATTGAAAAGGAATTATAAATACCATCAGCATAACATGGAGCTCGCTCAGAAGCTGAAATACACCAAGTAAATGAGATGAAGAGTGAGAAGTAGAGGAGAAAGGGAAGGGAAGAAGAGAGGGATAGGAGAGAGGGCGGGGGGAGTGAAGAGGAGGAGAGAAAGGAGTGGAAAGGGGAGAGAGGAGAAGGAGAGAGAAAGGGGAAGTAGAGAAGAGAAGGATGGACAGAGGGAAGAAAGGAGGTAGGGAGGGGGAGGAGAGCGGGAGAAGAAAGTGATGGATAAGATACAAATATGGTGCATGGAGAGCAGAAGAGCCAATAATTGTTTAATTATTTTTGGGAGCTGATGGTAAGGTGAATTGATGTAAACATTTAAAAATATAATATTATTACTATGTAATAGTATACATGTGGTTATATGTTATGAAAATCTAAAAAATAAAAAAACTTTATATAAAAAAGAAGAGGGGAGGAAAGGGGTCTGGCCAGTGGGGTGTATGGGGGTGTCTCAAGCCCACTGGTGGAGAGATTAAATTAAATCAGAATAGAGCCAGAAGGAACCTTGGAGGTCTTCTAGTCCAGCCCACTGCTCAAGGAAGAGAGCCTATACCAGTGATGGCGAACCTTCTTCTTACGGCGTGCCAAAATTGTGCATGCACACACACACACGATCGCATGCACACACGTGCCCATTCAATCTCCCTGCCCACTTGTGCATGCACACGTGACACACACACCCACACCCACGCATGCAGCCGTGACCCCTCCCGAGGCTCCGGAGGCTTTCCTGAAGCCTGGAGAGGGTGAAAACGGCTTCACCTGGCCCTCCGGAAGGGCGAAAAATCAGCTGGCCGGCATGCGCCTGCGCACCAGAGCTGACAGCTGGCGTGCCACCAAATGACTCCACAAGCCACCTTCATCATCATGGTCCTACACCATTCCAGACAATGGTTCAATCTCTTTTTAAAAACTCCAGTGATGGAGTATCCATAACATCTGGTGGCAAGCTGTTCCACTGGATAATTGTCCTCAGTGTTCGGAAGTTTCTCCTTAATTCCAGGCTGCTTCTCTTCTGGATCGGTTTCCATCCATTGTTTCATTCTGGTGTTTTGGGAAATAAATGGACCCCCTCCTCTTTGGGGCAGCCCCTCAAATACTGGAAGACTGCTATCATGAGCCACAGTGGTTAGAATGCAGTACTTCAAGTTACTTCCGCTGCTTGCCGGCTGCCTGCAAGTTGGCAGTTCAAATCCCACCAGGCTCAAGGTTGACTCAGCCTTCCATCCTTCCGAGGTGGGTAAAATGAGGACCCAGATGGTTGGGGTCAGAGGTGGGTTCCTACCAGTTCGTACCTATTCGGTAGAACCGGTTCATCAAATCTACCGAACCGGTTAGAAGAGGTTCCACCAGTGGACCCGGACAGCAGGCCACACCTACAGAAGAGGTTCCAAAATTTTTGGAAACCCACCACTGGCAAGGATCTTGTAACTTGACAGCTTTAAGACTTGCATGCTTCAATGCCAGAGTTTCTGAATAGCTACTTGGACCGACCTAAGTACTAATTCATAATTTCATATCCGGTCACATGGGCGGCAAGCCACACCCATCCGGTCACATGGGTGGCAAGCCACTCCCACTAAGGAGGCCACACTCACAGAGTAAGGTTCCAACAGTTTTTGAAACCCACCACTGGTTGGGGGGGGCAATAGGCTGACTCTGTCAACCGCTTAGAGAGGGCTGGAAAGCACCGTGAAGCGGTATATAAGTCTAAGCGCTATTGCTAATGCTATCATGTCACCCCCCCAGTCCTTCTTTCTCTAGACTGGCCACACCCAAATCTGGCAATCTGCAAATTCGATAAGAGAGAGACAAGTGTGGGTCAAGGGGTCTTCGCGAGCGAAGAATCTGCTGGTTATCCCACTTTTAAGATTCAGCCTAGAAATAGAAGCAGGGAAAAGGTGGGGGGGGGGGGCGGAAGAGGGGATTAAATTATTCTTCCATAAACTGAATCCAATTTAGTGCTTTAATGCCTCTCCAAAAGAAAAGGCTATCAGTCATTGCAAGCTCCCTTCCACGGTTTGGACAGTAAATTAATTTCTTGAATGCCATCCTGGCTACGTGTTGCTCTGTGGATTCCTGCTGCCACTTTAAACCCTTTCGTTCCCTGGGCACACACACATATATATGTGTGTGTGTGTATGTGTGTGTGTATATATATATGTATATGTATGTGTGTGTGTGTGTGTGTATGTGTGTGTGTATATATATATATATATATATATATATATATATATATATATATATATATATATATATACACATACATACACACACACACATATATATATATACATACATACATACATACATACATACATACATACATACATACATACACATTCTAGCCCAGTGATGGCGAACATTTTTTGGCTCCCGTGCCCAAAGCGGGGGGAGCGCAGGGGGGGTGTTATGCAGGGTCGTGCCACTCCCATTATGCTATGTGTGCGACACCCACCCTGCCACGCAACCAACAAAACCCACCCACCCCACTTTTGGTGTGGTTTTTTTTGCCCTCCCCAGGCTCCAGAGGCTTTTTAGGAGTCGGGGGGGGGGGTGTGAAAACAGCCTCCCTGTCCCATCCCCCCGGATGCCCTCCAGAGTGCGAAAAACGGACCTAGGGGGAACCCGGAAGTTTGGGAATGGTGACTTCCGGTTTGTCCGTAGGGCCAATTTTTGACCTCCGGAGCCTTCAGGAGGCTTCCCTGAAGACTGCTGCGGGGGGGGGGGGAGCAGACCTTCAGACAAGTCACTTCTGGTTTGCTTGTAGGGGCGGTTTTTGCCCTCCAGAGCCTTCAGGGAAGCCTCCTGAAGGCCCCTGAAGGCTCCAGAGGGCGAAAAATGGCCGTATGGGGAACCTGGAAGTTTGGGAATTGTGACTTCCGGTTTGTCTGTAGGGCCGATTTTCGACCTCCAGAGCCTTCAGGAAGCTTCCCTGGAGGCTCTCGGGGTGGGGGGAGCGGAGGAACGGACGTTTGGACAAGTCACTTCTGGTTTGCTTGTAGGGGCAGTTTTTGCCCTCCAGAGCCTTCAGGGAAGCCTCCTGAAGGCCCCTGAAGGCCCCTGAAGCCTCCGGAGGGCAAAAAACGGCCCTATGCAGAACCCGGAAGTTCAGGAATTGTGACTTCCGGTTTGTATGGGGGGGCTGTTTTTTACTCTCCGGAGTCTTCAGGGAAGCCTCCTGATACAAATACTCCCCACAGTATTTGTTTCCAGAGGGTAAGTAATCTGTGTACCAAGTTTGGTTGAAATTGCTCAAGGCATTCTAAAGTTACACACACACACACACACACACACACACACACACACACATAAACCTGATGGTGAACTTATGGGGTGCGTGCCACAGGGGGCACGCAGAGCCCTCTCTGTGGCACACAAGCCATCAATTCAGTTCCTCCCGCCAGCCAGCTGATTTTCGGGTCTGTGCTGCGCATGCCTGGGGGGCAGGGTGCATGCAGGAGACGTGCATGCATGCGCGGGCAGGGCACCTCCCACATCCTGTTTTTGGTCTCAGGAGACTTCAGGTAAGCCTGCTAGGCCCAAAACAGAGTGCTTGGGGGAGTGCACGTGCATGCTTGGGGGTGGGGGAGTGCAGGGGTGTTGTGCGCACATTGCATTATGGGTGTGGGCAGATGCATGTACGCTGTAGCACACACACGCATACTTTCAGCTCACGAGGAGAAAAAGGTTACCCATCACTGATATAGAGGAGAAGGAGGAGGAGGAGAAGATGATGATGATGATGATATACATCAACCAACCTCATTGCACAGTAGAGTCCTTTGAAGACACAGGGGTTCTCCACTTACAACAGTTAATTTAGTGACTGAAGTTACAATGGCACTGAACAAAATGGCTTTCGACTATTTTTCACCTTTCATACTGTTGCAACATCCCCATGGTCTTGTGATCAAAGTTTGGCGATAGAAGGGGGCAAAACTAACTTAACAACGATCTTTCTTAGTAACAGAAACTATGGTTGTATGTTGAGGACTACCTGTATTTTTAAAAAAATATGGGAAGACTTCTAATGTGGCCACATGTACAGGTACTCTAGTACCAGTGGTGGGATTCAAATAATTTAACAACCGGTTCTCTGCCCTAATGACCAGCTGGGTAGGCGTGGCTTGGTGGTCATGTGGCTGGGTGAGCGTGGCCAACTCAACGTCACTCACATTGATGGGCGCTTCGTCTTAGCTGTTAAAATGTAATAGGGTTAACTGGAAAAGCAGTTTCTGGAAGCAGGGCAATAAAGATCAGGCTAGAAACAACACCAGAATGTTTCCTTCCTGCTTTCCTTACAGGATTAGCCCTGTAAAGTGGGGAAAAAAACAAAAGGAGATTTCTTCCAACAACCGGTTCTCCGAACTGCTTAGAAAGTTAACAACCGGTTCTCCCGAATAGGTGCGAGCTGGCTGAATCCCACCACTGACTAGCACTTACAACACTTCATTTCATGACCACTCAAAATTACAACGGAGCTGAAAAAAGTGACTTGTGACCAGTTTTCACACTTAACGGCGGTTGGATCACATGATCAAAATTCAAACACTTGGCAACTGACTCATAGTTATGACAGTTGCGGTATCCCAGGGTCACGTGATCCCCTTTTGCGACCTACTGACAAGCAAAGTCAATCAGGAAACCAAATTCACTTAACGACCGTGTTACTAACTGCAGTGATTCATGTAACAATGGTGGCAAGAAAGGTTATAAAATGGGCAATGGTCATTTAACAACTGTCTTGCTTAGCAACATAAATTTTGGGCTCAATTGTGATTGTAAGTTGAGGACTGCCTGTTCTTTTGTCCAGAGATAAAGGGGGGGGAGAGAGACAGAGACAAAAAGAGACAGAGAGAGAGATAGTGACAGAGATAGAGAGAGAGAGAAAGACCGAGAGAGAGAGAGAGACCGAGACACACAGAGAGAGACTGAGACAGAGAGAGGGAGAGAGAGAGAGAAAGACAGAGAGAGAGAGAGAGAGAGAGAGACCGAGACACAGACACAGAAACTGAGACAGAGAGAGGGAGAGAGATAGAAAGACAGAGAGAGAGAGACCGAGACATGCAGAGAGAGACAGAGAGAAAGACAGAAAGACAGAGAGAGAGAGAGAGAGAGAGAGACACACACACACACACACAGACACACACACAGAGAGAGAGATGAGAGAGAGAGAGAGGAGAGAGGGAGAGAGAGAGAGAGAGAGAGGAGTTCAGTGACAGTTGCAAATCAATTTGCACAATATGAGCCTTACATGCTGGGAGTTGATCCAGACTGAAAACAAAACTTCCTAATGCTGATGTCCTTGTTGTAGTTGGTTTCTCCCAAAGGATTCTGAGAATTGCAGTTTACTGACAGTATCAGATTACTCCCGGAGAAAATAGCTGTTCTTCCTCTCTGGCGCCCTGAAATGCTAGAACTCAGGATTTCCTGGGCGGTGGAAATATTCAATAAAATGAATCTATGATGTCAACAGTTTTGATGGGATTTCATTCTGTTTCATGGAGCTTAGAACTGCAGGATTCCTCCTCCTCCTCCTCCTCCTCCTCCTCCTCCTCCTCCTCCTCCTCCTCCTCCTCCTCCTTCCTCTTCTCTCCTCCTTCTCCTCCCCTCCCCCTTCTCTCCTCCTCCTCCTCTTCTCCTTTTCCTTCTTCTTTTCTTCTTTTCTTCTTCTTTTCTTCCTCCGCCTCCTCCTCTTCTCCTTTTCCTTCTTCTTCTTCTTTTCTTCTTCTTTCCTTCCTCCGCCTCCTCCTCTTCTTTATTTATTTTATTTATTTACTTAGTTTGTCAAACATGTCCAAGATAGCAGGTATAAACATGTACAAAAGAAATGAACACAAATAAATGGGGACAGTAGGACAGGGACAGTAGGCACGCTGGTGCGCTTTTCCACGCCCCCTTTACAGGCCCCTTAGGACTGGGGTGAGGTCTACGTTAGACACTTTGAGGTTGAAGCTGTGAGGATGAGAGGGTGTAACGATGGAGTCAGGTAGAGCATTCTAGGCGTTGACCCCTCTGTTGCTGAAGTCATATTTTCTGCACTTGACTTTGGAATGGTTTACCTTCAGTTTGTGTTGTGGCCCAGCAGGAGCCGTTGGAGCTGCCACCAGACTCCGACAGCGAGGGACCCTATGAGTTGGCTCTGGAGGATGTGGAGGACCCTGGACAGCGGTCCAACTCCGAGCAGGGCGCAGAGAGACTGGTTGGCCACCAGGTGGCACCTGAGCATTGGACCAGTGGGGAGGAGACAAGGGAGAGTGATCCAGAAGCCAGCAGTGAGTTGTTCTTGGTGCACGCCATCGAAGAGCTACTCAGAGTCAGGAACAATTGCGCAATTACAGGAGGTAATTGCGCTCAGCTGATGGTCATTAGGCTCCTCTCCAGACTATAAAAAAGACTGCTTGTGACACGCCCTTCTTGCAGAAGTCAACGCATTGGCTAAAGAGAACGTAACTAACTTGGCAGGCTGGATTGCTGTCAAGGTTTGTCTGAATTGCTGCCAAGGTTTGTCGGACTTGCTGCCAAGGTCCTTATCTGTTTGTTTGCTAGGCTTTCAGCCACCGAGATTCTGGTCTTGTTATTAAAGGACATTCTAATTAAGCTTGTCTTGGCTTTCGTTACTGGATGGAGGAGGGGGTCAGAACAAGTTTGTATCTATTGTTTGCCCATGTGTTACTGAGATTGAAGCTGAAGTAGTCGTTGACACGTAGGACGTGTAGCAGGCAATTTTGTGTACTACGCTGAGGTCAGAGCGTAGGTGGTGTAATTCCAGGTTGTCCAAGCCCAAAATTTCAAGCCTGGTGGCATAAGGGATTCTATTGTGAGCAGTGGAGTACTCTCCTCCTCCTCCTCCTCCTCCTCCTCCTCCCTATATCGATCTTCCTTCCTCCTCTCTTCTCTCTCTCCTTCTCTCTTCTCCTTTCTTCGTCTGTCAAGGGAGATACAAAGCACTGGTTCTTCTGATGGCCTCAACTATTGTTAATTGATATTATTGGTGTGACTTTGATGTTGTCTTTCCATCGTCTCCTGGGTCTGCCTTGTGTGCCTTGACCTTCTCCTCGTTTTGAATATGCCCTATTTAGTTTATTGAAGTTCTATCACAATGAAATGATTTTAAGATTTGGATGGGATATTGGAAAGAATGTTGAGTATTTTGGCATTTGTTGCTGACTTGCGGTTGATTCCCAAGCGGTGCAGGTAATCCTCTACTTGCAACCACTTCCTTAATGACTGCCTGAAGTTACAAGGACAGTGATTGTTGCAGCCTCACCATAGTCAACATTCAGAAGCTTGGCAACTGACTCGTATTTATGACGGTTGCAGTGTCCTGGGTGTGTGTGTGTGAGAGAGTGTGTCATGTAATCACTTTTTGCAATCTCTTCACAAGCAAAGTCAACGGGGAAAACAGATTCACTTAACAACCGTGTTACAAACTTGACAATTGCAGTGATTCATTTACCAACGGTGGCAAGAAAGGTCATAAAACGGGGCAGCGCTAAGCTAACAACTCTTTCTCTTAGCAACATAAATTTGGGGGTTCAAGTGTTTTTCGATAATCCAGAACTATTTGGAGATAAATCCGGACTTCTCAAATTCACAATGTCCTTCGTGCTCACTGATGTTAGAGAGGATAGAAAGTCACATTTTTTTACCAGTCTTCCTTCTCAAATGGAAGCCTTCCAAAATAAGGAGAATTTATGCAAGGAATTAGGGCCAAGATCTGAATAAAGAACATCTTGGAATCCAGAAGGAGGACTATGGGACAACTTCTGTGCTGGATCTTGGTTCTAAATCAGGCAGCTGGTATACCATCTGTGTCAATGCTGGAGGTATACGTATTCTGGCCTCTAAATAAAATAGAATAACAGTGTTGGAAGGGATCTTGGACATCTTCTAGTCCAATAGCAATAGCAATAGCAGTTAGACTTATATACCGCTTCATAGGGCTTTCAGCCCTCTCTAAGTGGTTTACAGAGTCAGCATATTGCCCCCAACAATCCGGGTCCTCATTTCACCCACCTTGGAAGGATGGAAGGCTGAGTCAACCTTGAGCCGGTGAGATTTGAACCACCGAACTGCAGATAGCAGTCAGCTGAAGTGGCCTGCAGTACTGCACTCTACCCACTGCGCCACCTCGGCTCCAACCCCCTGCTTAGGCAGGAAACCACTTCAGACAAGTAGTTGTCCAATCTCTTCTAAAAAACTTCCAGTGTTGGAGCATTTACAACTTCTGGAGGCAAGTTGTTCCACTGATTAATTGTTCTGTCAGGAAATTTCTCCTTAGTTCTAAGTTGCTTCTTTCCTTGATTAGTTTCCACCCATTGCTTCTTGTCCTGCCCTCAGGTGCTTTGGAGAATAGTTTCCTCTTCTTTGTGGCAGACCCTGAGATATTGGAAGACTGCTATCATATCACCCCTAGTCAGTGGTGGGTTTCAAAATTTTTTAGAACCTCTTCTGTAGGTGTGGCCCGCTTTGTGGGAGTGGCTTGCTGGCCATGTGACAGGATGGGAATGGCCAACTTGTAAAATGTGGTGAAACTCACTTAACAACGCTCTTGCTTAGCAACTAAAATGTTGGCTCAGGAACTCTGGCATTGAAGCGTGCAAGTCTTAAGGCTGTCAAGTTACAAGACCCTTGCACCACTAACCCTTTAGAAAAGAACCCCAGGGGTGTTCAAACTTGACAGCTTTAAGACTTGTGGACTTCAACCCCCAGAATTCCTCCTCTCACTCTTCATCTTGATGATGTGCGGACTGGCGGGGGGAGGGAGCTGGAACCGGTTCTAAACAGCACTGTAGATTTGTGGAACCTCTTCTATAGGTTAGAATTGGCAGGAACCCACCCTTGCCCTTAGTCCTTTTTTTCATTAAACAAGACATATCCAGTAACTGTTCTTCATATATTTTAGCCTCCAGTCCCCTAATCCTCTTTGTTGCTCTTCTCTGCACTCTTTCTAGAGTCTCCACGTCTTTTTTACACTGTGGCGACCAAAATGTCCAAAGGCAAAGGCATATATAGAAAAATTCTCCTCCCTACTCCTAAGTGTCACGTTTAATTGTTCCCCTCCCTGTTGCAAAATAGCTGGGCTGATCTGTCTTTGTCAGCCGAAGGTTAATATAGTGTGACAAGAGGCAAGGAAGTGCAGTGAGGGAGAAAGGATGGAGTCGTTGATTTGCTAGCTGGCGGGAACGGGTGTCCTTTTCCGCGCAAACAGGTGATGCTTCCAGCAGAACAGGAGGGGGAGGAGGCGGGAGAGAAATGAAATTCTCCTCTCACGAGCTGAGGATGTGGATAGAAACCCTATCATGGCATCCTCGGAAGAGCTGCATCCAAGGTTTCATCTACTTCTTGGCGTGGCACGACAAAACCGCGAAGCCCTTATCCGCGGAGACATAAGCGTGTCGCTAAAGCCGCGACGTCATCACCGCGCGTCATCACCGCCGCGACAACAGCGCGGCAACAGAAGGGCGCTTTAAAACGGCGCCGTGGCAGAAAGCCGACTTCAATTAAGGTAAGCGTTAGGATTAGGTTTAGGGGTTTGTTTTAGGGTTAGGTTTAGGTTTAGGGTTAGGGTTAGGGTTAGGTTTAGGGTACTGAGTGCTTGGGAATGCACAATTTTGCCCTCCGCGATTATGTCATCGCGGTAGGGTCACGTTTTTCCTTAGCGCTTAGAATTAGTCTTCGCGTTTATGTCTCCGCGCAGAAGGGCTTCGCGGATTTGTGGTGGAACCACTTCTTGGTTGTGAGAATCAAGCTTCTAAGCTTAAACCAAGCTCCGCAAATCTATGATCGTAGGCCAGTGGTGGTTTCCGGATCTCGTTGCAACCGGTACACTGCGCATGGGGCTGAACTACTACCCTCCGATACCCAGCGGAGGTCGCGCAGGCGCCGCACTCTGTGCACACATGCGCAATTAGCCTGGTTGCTTCAAAAACAGGTAAGGAACACGCCAGGCAGGGGGGGCCAAACGAGCCACCGTACCAGTGGCCGCTACTCCTGGCCACTGCTCCCGGCTACCACCGGTATGGCCATACCGCCCGGAACCGACCACTGTTGTAGGCCCATAAAAACAGGAAAAAGAAAAAGAAGAAGTTAGGAGAAAGGGGGAGAAGAAGAAAAATGATTCAAAGTGGAATTGTTGAGAGCCCAAGAGAAAAGGGATAAAAGAGGAAGAAGGGGGGGAAGGGTTGTATTAGTAGATCAAAGGGAATAGTAGTAGGATTGGTATTGTTATGCCGCTAATTAAGAAGTAGAGAAAGTATTGTACATTGTTAATTGTAGAAAAAGTGGAAAGAAATGCTCTCTTTGTCAAAACGTAACTAGGTGATATACATTGTTTAGATAGTCAAATAGACCCATAGAGAAATAGGAAACGATAATTTGGTGCAATTATCTGAAGGGGGCAATTGAAAATATGGTTTATGTACTAAGAAAAAAATGAGTATAAAAAAATGGAAAAGAATGGGAGAAAAGAATTTGGCTGAAAGTGAAAAACCAAGTGATGAGGTTAAATGGAGTATGTAAATGAGAGGGTGTAAAAGGGAACACTTGGTTTCTATAATAGGTGTAAAGTTGCATTAAAAACACTTCACGTGATCTTGATTCTATCCCTCTGTTTATGCAATCTAGAACTGTGTTGGCTTTTTTGGCAGCTGCTGCACACGGATGGCTCATATTTAAATGGTTGTCCACTTCCAAAACTTCCAGGAGGCCCGGTTTTTGTGCTCCCAGAGCCTTTGTGCGGGCCCTCCACTTACCTGGCAGAGTGCTCCATGAGCCCCTCCCCCCTGTGCCTCATTTTGCCCGGCAGGTGATACAGAAGGTATCTGTCCTGCCCCCCCCCGCCGCCGCCTCCCTGCCAGCCCACGGAGGAGAACTACAATGCCGGCCCTCAAAGAAATCCAGTTTGACATCCCTGATTTACCTCCTGTTCTGAGTGTTAGGATGGGACTTCTGCAAAGCAATGCAATCCTCCCTTGGGGATGCTCATTACTACAGCTTCTACTGCTGCTAGCTCCAGATTTTGTCGGTGACCCCATCTGGACACCGGGACCCAGTTGAAAAGAAGTGGAATTATGGATGAGGGAAGCAGCAAATGAGGATCACAGGCTCTCTCTGTGGACCCCAATGTGGGGATATAATTCATTCCCTCCCCCTTCTTGAAATATGTCTGGCTATAATTCTCCTTTAAAAAAAAAACAGGATTAGTAATAGCAACAGCTCTTAGGCTTATATACAGCCTCATAGCGCTTTACGTTATCTCTGGGGGGTTTACAATGTAAGGTTTAGGTTTAGGTTTTAGGTTTAGGTTTCGTTTTATTTATATGCCGCCCTATTCCCAGCGGGACTCAGGGCGGCTCACAAACCCAAGGGCGGAAGGGAAGCACAGAAACTACAAATACAAGCATTTAAAAATAACCAACAGACACACAGATCGAGAGGGGAAGGGAACTCATCAACCCCAGGCCTGCCGACACAGCCAGGTTTTAACGGCTTTTCGGAAGGCCTGGGGAGAGGTGAGGGTCCGAATCTCGGTGGAGAGTTCGTTCCAAAGGGCCGGAGCTGCCACAGAGAAGGCCCTCCCCCAGGTAGTAGCCAGATGACATTGGCTGGTAGACGGAACCCGGAGGAGGCCAACCCTGTGTCGTGTCAACACAGGCAATGTTGTTAAGAGCTGAGGTGGCACAGTGGTTAGAGTGCTGTACTGCAGCTACTTCAGCTGACTGCTATCTGCAGTTCGGCGGTTCAAATCTCACCGGCTCAGGGTTGACTCAGCCTTCCATCCTTCCGAGGTGGGTAAAATGAGGACCCAGATTGTTGTTGGGGGCAATATGCTGACTCAGTAAACCGCTTAGAGAGGGCTGAAAGCCCTATGAAGCAGTATATAAGCCGAACTGCTATTGCTATTGCTATAAGGACTCACCTTTATCTCCCTTGAAAGGCTGCCAGAGACCGAATTGCCCATTAGTTTTGCAAATGTAGCACAGAGTCGAAGAGGATTTCTCATAGTTTGAACCGACTAGGTGAACGAATTGCTTCCTGCAACGTCCGTTGGCTCCTCTTTTATGTCTTATGGAAGGGGGCCTATCATCTCCAAGCCTTACTCCCGAGTTGCCCTTTTTGTCTTAACTGTTCTTGTCTTCTGGAAGCTCTGTACCTATGTGTCCATGCACGCATGTCTTTGTGCATGGTCAGGCACCCTTCAGTTTAGGCATGCACGCGCGCAGTTTGAGCACTCAGTGTCTAAAACAGTGTCTCTCAACCTTGGCGGCTTTAAGTCCTGTGGACTTCAACTCCCAGAATCCCCCAGCCAGCTCCCAGATTCTGGGAGTTGAAGTCCACAGGACTTAAAGCCGCCAAGGTTGAGAGACACTGGTCTAAAAGGTTTGCCACCCCTGGCATAGGGTCTCCTGCTTGAGCAGAGGGTTGGGCTAGAAGACCTCCCAAGATCCCTCCCTACCCTGTTCTTAATACCTGCAATTTTCTTGATAGCTCAGTGAGGCACGGCTGCTCAAAACCTAGAGCCAAAAGATTTAGAAATACAAAGACTCTCTCTTCCTCCAGGTTAATAATACGTTTTCACCTCTTAAAACATGCAAACCTATTCTGCCTTCAAGCTCTTCTCAGATCCGGCCTCCCCAGGCTGAATTCACCTTGAAGGGACATGATTACCATGCCTTTCTTTGATAACGAATGGATGCTCTTGAGCGTGGAAGCCCATCTGCCCCGCGGCCCCCTTCCGTCTGCCCCTGTGAAAGGAGAAATATTTGCATTGCAATTCCCCAAAGGGGGGACGCCTCGCCTGGCGTATCCCTCATTGTGTACGCGTTAGGCAGGGAAATAATCAGACGTATTAATCAGATGTATAATCCTTTCAAGGTTTTAAGGGATGGCTTGTTCAGTCTGCAGATGGACAGGCTTGGTCATTGTTTCGTAGATTCCCTTGAGCCAGGGGTGGGTTCCTGCCAGTTCTAACTTCTTCTATAGAAGAGGTTCCACAAATCTACAGTAGATTAGATTAGATTAGATTGAATTGAATTGAATTTATTATATTTCTATGCCGCCCTATTCCCAGAAGGGACTCAGGGTGGCTCACAACCAGGTCAGGGGGGGTGGAGGGGATACAAATAGGAAAAAAGGGACATGGACAAAACAATACCACAATTTAAAAACAATCAACAGCCACACCATTCGAGTGGGGACAAGAACTCATCAGCCCCAGGCCTGTCGGAACAGCCAGGTTTTAAGGGCTTTGCGGAAAGCCTGGAGGGTGGTGAGGGTCCAAATCTCCACGGGGAGCTCGTTCCAAAGGGCCGGAGCAGTCACAGAGAAGGCCCTCCTCCGGGTGGTCACCAGTCGGCACTGGCCAGTGGATGGAATTCGGAGGAGGCCTAATCTGTGGGATCTAATCGGTCTGTTGGAGGTAATTGGCAGCAGGCGGTCTCTCAGGTACCCAGGTCCAATACCATGAAGGGCTTTATAAGTGACGACTAGTGTATCCGAAGACTAATAGGTAGCCAGTGCAGCTCGCAGAGGATAGGTGTAACGTGGGTGTACCGAGGTGCACCCACAATCACTCGCACGGCTGCATTCTGGACAAGCTGAAGTCTCCAAATGCTCTTCAAGGGCTGCCCCATGTAGAGCACGTTGTAGTAGTCCAGTCTTGAGGTCACAAGGGCACGAGTGACTGTTGCGAGGGCCTCCTGGTTCAGGTAGGGATGCAATTGGTGCACCAGGCGAACCTGGGCAAATGCCCCGCTGGTCACAGCCGACAAATGATGATCAAAAGTCAGCTGTGGGTCCAGGAGGACTCCCAAATTGAGAACCCTGTCTGAGGGGCGTACTGTTTGACCCCCCCCAGCCTGAGAGATGGAATACTTGGCCAATTAGTGGGAGGGAAGCACAACAGCCACTCGGTCTTATCCGGATTGAGTGCAAGCTTGTTAACCCCCATCCAGACCCTGACAGCCTCGAGGCACTGACACATCACGTCAACCGCTTCACTGAGTTGGCATGGGGCAGACAGATACAATTGTGTATCGTCCACATACTGAATGAATTTATAGGCCGCCCAATCCCGAAGGACTCCGGGCGGCTTACAACAAATACATTTAAAAAATAGAAAAGTTAAAAATAAAGAAACATAGGTTAAAAAAGCCATATCATACACCCAGTCTAATCGGGGCTGGACCTCAGTCATGAGGTCAACAGCCCGGGGCCTGCCGGAATAGCCAGGTTTTAATAGCCTTTCGGAAGGCCATGAGAGTGGGTTGGGTCCGGATCTCTGGGGGCAGTTCATTCCATAGGGTCGGAGCGGCTACAGAGAAGCCCCCCCCCCCCCCGGGTGGTTGCCAGCCAACATTGTCTGGCTGAGGGCACCCGGAGAAGGCCCACCCTGTGCGATCTTATCGGTTGTTGGGAGGTATGTGGCAGAAGACAGTCTCGCAGGTATCCGGTTACTAGGCCATGTAGGGCTTTAAAGGTAATGACCAGCACCTTGAATTGTGCTCGGAGACCAATAGGGAGCCAGTGCAGCTCGCGGAGGATAGGTGTAATGTGGGTGTATTCTGGACTAGTTGTAGTCTCCGAACACTTTTCAGGGGCAGCCCCATGTAGAGCGCATTACAGTAGTCAAGCCTTGAGGTGACGAGGGCATGAGTGACCGTGTGAAGTGCCTCCCGATCCAAATAGGACCGCAACTGGTGCATCAGGCAAACCTGGGGAAAGGCCCCCATGGTCACAGCCGACAGATGATGTTCTAACGTCAGCTGCGGGTCCAGGAGGACTCCCAAGTTGCGGACCCTCTCTGAGGGGAGTAGATTTTCACCCCCCAGGCATAAGGATGGAGTGCCATTTTGATGCAGGAAATGACAGGCTTTAGACTTCTCAGGATAGAGGAAAAGTTTATTTGGCAGCCAGGTTCAGAAAGCTAGCCCATGGCTAGCATTGCAAGTTCTGAACCACCTTCATTATCGAATCACGTGTTCTTATACATTCTCAAAGGCAGCGTAACACGGAAACGCTTAACTCATTTCTTAGTGGTTACCTTGAGGAGAAAGCCTTATAAGGAGATGGGGTCTTACTTCTCCTTTTCTTATGGAGTACGTGTCATTAACGAACTTTAATTGAACCTTGGACTTTTGACATAGGTTTTGACATAGGTTTTGACATAGGGACATTGGCTTAGAACATCCTGTGGTTAGGCACTTGCTTCCTGTTCTTTTGCAAGCTGCAAGCTGCAACTCTGCCTATGTGGCTTTGATATAGAAGTAAAGGGGCTCTGAGAGGCTGTCCAGCCTGACCCAGTAGGTTTCACACTTAATGTCCAAATCTCACTTTACGTCCTGCTTTAGTTTAGAACCAGTTGCTGCCTTAGCCCGGAAACCCAGTCTAATCTAGCCTAGTGTGTCCTTGGCTGTTCCACTGGTACTGTTGGCTCAAGCTGACAAATATGTTCTCCTACTTGCAATGGATGTTATGTCTTTGTCCAGCATCAATGGCTGATCCAGAAGCATCCCCAGATTGTTCCTTAAGGAGAAATGTGGCCTCATCCAGACTAGCCCTATATGAATGCTTTCCCAGGTCAACTTTTCCTGTGCATACAAAGCAGTGGTGGGTTTCAAAAATTGTTTGAACCTACTGTGGGTGTGGCCTCCTTTGTGGGAGTGGCTTGCCACCCATGTGACTGGATGGGAGTGGCTTGCCGCCCATGTGACCGGATATGAAGATGCCGATGACACTTGTCAGAACCACCATAAATTACCTCACACACAGCACTGGCCTGCATAAGAATATGATGTAAACTTGTTTTTTAAAAGGCATCTTTGGTTTGCGTTAAAACAACTTCAACGCACGCAATGTTCTGATTGCACCACAAACGCAGTAGTCATCCTTCCCTTTCACAGAGGCACTGAGTTTTATAAATAGGAGCATGATAGTGTAGAATAATCATATCCAAGTGGTGGGTTTCAAAAAATGTTGGAACCTCTTCTGTAGGTGTGGCCTGCTTTCCGGGTCCACTGGTGGAACCTCTTCTAACCAGTTCGGTAGATTTGACGAACCGGTTCTACCGAATAGGTGCGAACTGGTAGGAACCCACCTCTGATACAAAGCCAGTTTTTGGGGGTAAATACAGAAACAGAATCCTTTTCTTTGACATCCTAACTTAGCAAACAGGAAGGCTAATTTTAATAGGGCATACGGGGCTAATTTTGTTTTATTACTATAAATGTTTACCCAATCATACTGTGGTGGTTTAGGTTTGTGCTTAGAGTTATGTGTAAAGCTGATCTTCCTGGTTTGTGAATAATAATTTATGACTTCAGCATGTTGTGTCATCCTAACCAAATATGGCTTGTTCAAGTAAACAGAAATGCTATTTATAACATATGGTCCAACCACAAGGAAAATTAAGAAATAAAATCTAACAGGAATTATTTCTGTCTGTGTCGATCTATCTCTCTGTCTCTGTCTCTGTCTCTCTCCCTCCAGTGATGGGATTCAAATTTTTTTACTACTGGTTCTGTGGGCGTGGTTTGGTGGGCATGACTTTGGGCCAATCACCAGGAGAAAGTGAGTTCTAATCCCAATGTAGGCATGAAAGGCAGCTGGGTGACTTTAGGCCAGAGGTGGTAATCAGCAGGTTCTGACCAGTTCTGGAGAACCAGTAGCAGAAACTTTTGAGTAGTTCGGAGAACCAGTAAATACCACCTCTGACTGGCCCCATCCCCATCTATTCTTTGCCTCCCGAGTCCCAGCTGATCGGGAGGGAATGGGGATTTTGCAGTATCCTTCCCCTGCCACGCCCACCAAGCCATGCCATGTTCACCAAGCCACGCCCACAGAGGCGGTAGTAAAAAATTGAATCCCGCCATTGCTTTGGGCCAATCACCAGTAGACTATGAGTTCTACTTCCGATGACTTTGGGCCAATCACCAGTAGATGGTGAGTTCTAATCCCAATTTAGGTATGAAAGCCGGCTGGGTATCTTAGGGCCAATCACCAGGAGATCGTGAGTTCTAGTCCCACTGAAATAATGACTTCAGTTTTCCGAAATTTCCCAGTCAGAATGGGAAATTTAGACTTTACACATCACCCTAACTCTCATACAGTTTATTTGATTTCTAGTTGAATGTACTACACTGACCTCGTGTGCAGTGACGTGCGGTGAGGTTTATGGCTGGTGAGGCAGCAATTTTTTAGACTTGTGGACTTCAACTCCCAGAATTCCACAGCCAGGCATGCTCAGTTCCGATTTAAAGCAACAGCATTTGTTTTTCTCCTTTGCTAAATAAGTTTCCTTCTTTCTTTTTCTTTTTCTTCTCCCTTCCCCTCCTTCCTCCCTCTCTCCCTCCCTCCCCCCTCTCTCAAACACACACACACACAGACACAAAGTTGCACCAGGAGGATGAAGTTTGAATTCCTCCCCCTCCCTCCGACCCACATGTACCTTTTCCAGCTGTTTCAGAGAGGATTTCAACTCTGCTCTTGCCCGTCATCATGAAAAGAAAAAAAATGTAAAAGGAAAAAGGCAAGAGCTGAGGTCAGGCTGGGCTAGTTGCTGCCAGAGTCACTGTGGATGACTCTGCTTAACTGTTTAAAAAAGCCTCTGAAAAGCACCCTCTACAGGAGGAGGCAGGAGAACAATGTGCTTCATCTATGTCAGGACTTTTTCGGCTTTTAACCCTTGCTTAACTCTGCTCGAGTGATCATAAAAAGCCAGACGAGATGAGACACGTCATTCTCCTACCACCTCCTGTAGAGGGCGCTTTTTAGAAGCTTTTTTAAACAGTTAAGCACTAAGCAGAGTCATCCACGTTGACTCTGGCAGCAACTAGCTCAGCCTGACCTCAGCTCTTGCCTTTTTCCTTTTACATTTTTTTTTCTTTTCATGATGACAGTGGTGAGGCTCTGCCTCCCCTGCCTCCCCTGACTGCACGTCCCTGCTCGTGTGTAACTTCCACACCATGGCTTGTGACTTAACAAGCAAGTGACCCCACCCATTGATAACATTCAACAAACAGCGGTTTTAAAACGTTTCAGCTCAATGAATGAACCCATGAATGTACAGATCGCTTTGCATTGTGCAAGAACAGCCCAGGCAACGTGTAAAATCTCCAGCTCTAGTTGAAAAAAAGGCATTGTTGATTGGGATTTTCACTTTCCCCTTCTCAGGACAGTGAGCTTTTGACGTTTAACATCTCCCAACACCAGTCGTGGTGGAGTGAGAACGGTCCAGGTTGCGTAAGGAAGGAGACGCCCATGGCCGGCATCAAAGGTCTGGACAGCCATTCGTACGTCTCGGTCATCGGTTGCGCGTTGGAGTACCGTTACATCGAAGTCATGCACAGCGCCCTGCAGATTCTGGTGGCGGTGAGTAAACCCTTTGGGTTCTTGACTTACGAAGCATGGGAGAAGCAGCGCCTGGGTGTAAGAGATGTTCTCTGCTCGAAGGGATTTAATGAAATAAAACCTCAAGAGGAAAATTCTTATTCTTATTCTTATTCTTCTTCTTCTTCTTCTTCTTCTTCTTCTTCTTCTTCTTCTTCTTCTTCTTCTTCTTCTTCTTCATCATCATCATCATCATCATCATCATCATCATCATCATCATCGTTTAATGACCCCATAATCCCTTGCAGGGTGGAATCTGGGAAACTGAATGGAGCTAGGAGAGTGTTTTAATGGCCGGATGCCCTTCCTCTCGCCAATGCGGAGTTTTGTTCAGCAGATATACTCTCATTGTGCCCAGAGAAAGAAATATCTAGTCCAGGGGTAGTCAACCTTTTTATACCTACCGCCCACTTTTGGATCTCTGTTAGTAGCAAAATTTTCTAACCGCCCACCAATTCCACAGTAATGGTGATTTATAAAGTAGGGAAGTAACTTTACTTTATAAAATTTATAAAGCAGAGTTACAGCAAACCCCTACCGCCCACCATGAAAGCTAGAACACCCACTAATGGGCGGTAGGGACCAGGTTGACTACCACTGATCTAGCCTCTACCTAGGCTCAAACTCACAGCCTCCTGATCGTGAGGTGAGAGAGCTCCTTCTCTCCACACCACTCCCAAGGTCAAGAGGAAAATTGATGGGGCAAAAAGATCTACCAGTGTAGACAGAAAACACTCCTATCATCTGTCTGTCTGTCTCTCAAATTAATTAATTAATTAATGAGCCCTAGTGGTGGTGTTAGGGTGATGTGTAAAGCAGATATTCCCCATGTCCCAAAGGGGCTTTTTTCAAGAGGAAACTGGACTTTCTGGTTTTTCTTTGAAGGCGTTTCGCTTCTCACCCAAGAAGCTTCTTCAACTCTGGCTGGATGGTGAGGAATGGAAGGATTTATATTCCTTGCAGACAGCTGGTCATTTGCGTCCTTTTAGAGAGTTGTTAAGGCCACCTGGAGGTTTACCTGTGTCCTCAGGGTCACCTGAGTGGTGCAAATGGGTGAGGAGCCTCCTTGGAACTGTAGACTGGAGATAGATGATGTCATGTCCCGTCCCTTCCATTGAGAGAGGGCTGTTCAATGTTGACGTAGATGGCCTCTTGGACCCCTCTTTCAAACCAGCGGTCCACTCTGTCCAAATTGTGGACTTTGCTAGTCTTCAAAAGAGTGGCTTTTGCCTTTTAAATGCAGATGGTCTGCTCACTCTTGTCCTGATGGGTTTGTTCTCCTATGTTGTGCCATGCGTTCATGAAGTGGTTGTTTTGTTTCCCCAGTGTACAGATCTGCAGATCTGAGACTGAGGATCTCCGTAGACATTTAAATCCCCCAGGCTGTCTGGGGAATTCAGAAAATTGAAGTCATCACTAAGAGGAGGCTAGAATTCACCGTCTCCTGGTGACTGGCCTGCTACCTCCATTGGAAGTTGGTTCCGGTTCCACCACAAATGCGCGAACGACAAAAGCGCGCCTGACTAAACCGCGGTGACAAAACCGCGCCGACAAAACCGTGTGATGAATGAGCGACGAATGAGCGCTGAAGCGCGCCGACAACAGCGCGCCGACAACAGCGCGCCGACAGAAGCGTGCTGTAACCCAAACCCTAACCCCTAACCCTAACCCTAACCCCAACCCAACCCCTAAACCTAACCCTAAACCTAACCCTAAACCTAACCCTAAACCTAACCCTAACCCTAAACCTAACCCTAAACCTAACCCTAAACCTAACCCTAAACCTAACCCTAAACCTAACCCTAAACCTAACCCTAAACCTTACCTTAACTTAAATCGCGCTTCTGTCGGTGCGCTGTTGTCGGCGTGCTGTTGTCGGCACGCTTTTGACATCGCGGTTTTAGCGCCGCGGTTTTGTCGGCGCGCTTATGACGTTCGCACTTTTGTGGGGTCACGGTTGGTTCCAAGTTTCCACTCCTCTTCCCGCGAACTATTATTTTCTAACATGGCTTTTGAATTTCCCTCCTCTCAGTTTGAAGTTATGCTTCTGTGTTCTTGATTTTTGCTTAAGATTGAAAACACTGCCTTCTAGAGCCTTATTCATTCTTTTAATATATTTAAAGGGTTCAATCACACCCCCACTATGCCTTCTATCCTCCAGGCTGCACATACAATGAACGGTTGCAGGAATTGGGCATGGTTAGTCTAGTGAAGGGAGGAATGTGGTGGCTCAGACGCTGAGCTTGTCGATCAGAAAGGTCAGAGGTTCGGCGTTCGAATCCCTAGTGCCCACATAACAGAGTGAGCTCCCATTACTTGTCCCAGCTTCTGCCAACCTAGCAGTTTGAAAGCACGTAAAAAATGCAAGTAGAAAAATAGGAACCACCTTTGGTGGGAAGCGTTCCGTGCGTCTTCGGCATTTAATCATGCTGGCCACATGACCGAGGTGGTGCAGTGGTTAAATGCAGCACTGCAGGCTATTTCAGCTGACTGCAGTTCTGCAGTTCGGCTGTTCAAATCTCACCGGCTCAAGGTTGACTCAGCCTTCCATCCTTCCGAGGTGGGTAAAATGAGGACCCAGATTGTTGTTGGGGGCAATATGCTGACTCTGTAAACCGCTTAGAGAGGGCTGAAAGCCCTATGAAGCGGTATATAAGTCTAACTGCTATTGCTATTGCTATTTGGACAGTGCTGGCTCTTCGGCTTTGAAACAAAGATGAACACCGCCCCCTAGAGTCAGGAACGACCAGCACGCATGTGCGAGGGGAATCTTTACCTTTACCTTAGTCTAGTGAAGAGAAGGACTAGGGGAGACATGATAGCAGTGTTCCAATATTTGAGGGGCTGCCACAGAGAGGAAGGGGTCAAGCTATTTTTCAAAGCACCTGAAGGCCAGACAAGGAATAATGGATGGAAGCTGATCAAGGAGAGATTCAACCTGGAAATAAGGAGGAATTTTCTGACAGTGAGAACAATCAACCGATGGAACAGAAGTTGCCTTCGGAAGTCGTGGGAGCTTCATCCCTGGAAGCTTTCAAGGAGAGACTGGTCTGTCATCAGTCAGAAATGTGTAGGGCCTCCTGCTTGGGTGGGGGGGGGGAGGTGGACTAGATGCCCTACAAGGTCCCATCCATCTCAGTTAATCTGTATCTGTATGTTCAGTTCCTCAAATCTCTCCTGATTATGTTTTGTTCCTCAGACTGTCCGCCATCTTTGTTGCCCACCTCCGGACTCATTTGATCTTATCAATATCTTTTTTTTAAGTGAAACCTTCACATGGAGTGAAGTATATTCACCAGTGTTCCTTGAACAATGTTGTTAACGTGATAACTTCCTTTGGTATTTAATAGGCCTCCCTGAATAACGGGCACCATTTCCCTCAACTAACTTATTAAAACCAGGTTTCACTGTCTTTAATTTAGCAAGCTAATGCTTTCCAGTCCAGTGAAGGTTTGGGTATCTCTATCATATCTCCATCTCTCTCCATCTCTCCATCTCTCTCTCTCTCTCTCTCTCTCTCTCCTCTCTCTTCTCTCTCTCTCTCTCTCTGAGAGAGAGAGAGTGCGTAGATGTGCATGAATTTGAATCTTAAATTTAGTAGACTCAGGCGAAACAAGGGAAGAAACAAGGATACGTTCGCTAAATGTGGTATTTTATGGTGGCTGCATGCTCATCGTTTCTGGGGTTGTTGCTTTTTTTAATCTGTTACAAGCAGCGGAACCATATGGCATGTCAAATCTTATTGCTTTCGACGCTCTCTTTACTTGGTGTTCAGCAAAAACAAAAACAAAAATTATTTGCTCCAGATATGCAACCGCAAAGCATTGTCTTTTGCTCCCTGAAACTCCCTGAAACCAATATCCCTTGCTGTTAGGAAATCCTCCTTTACAAGCAGAATAACAGAATTGGAAGGGACGGTTGGAGGTCTTCTAGTCTAACCCCCTGATCAGGCAGGAAACCCTATGCCATTTCAGACAAAGGGTTGTCCAATCTCCTCTTAAAAACCTCCAATGTTGGAGCATCCACAACTTCTGGAGGCAAGTTCCTCCACCGATTAATTGTTCTGACTGTCCGGAAATTTATCCTTAGTTCTAGGTTGCTTCTCTCCATGATTACCGTATTTTTCAGAGTATAAGACACACCAGAGTATAAGACTTTGGGGGAGGGCCTTCTCTGTGGCTGTTCCGGCCCTCTGGAACGATCTCCCCGTGGAGATCCGGACCCTTATTACCCTTCCGGCCTTCCGCAAAGCGGTTAAGACCTGGCTGTTCCGGCAGGCCTGGGGCTGTTGAACTATCCAGCCCCATCCGAGGTTACGCCTGTTGTAGAATTTTAAATTGTTGTTTTTATTTTATTTTTGGTATCCCCTCTCTTTTTTATTGTGAGCCGCCCTGAGTCTCTCGGGAATAGGGCGGCATGCAAACTCAATTAATTGAAATTGAATAAATTGAAGACGCAGCAAGATTTTTAAGAGGCAATGTTTTAAAAAAAGTTTTTGCACTCTGCTGACCACCCAAAAATGGCCCGTATTTTGTGAAAACGGGCCCATTTTTTGTCAAAAAAAGGGCATGCGTAGCCTTTAGGGGGCTTATAGAGTGCTCCTGGTGGCTGGGGGGCAAAAATGAGCAAAAAACGGCCAATTTTCACTCATTTTTGCCCTCCCCAGCCTCCAGGAGCACTCTATAGCCTCCTAAAGGCTATGCACAGCCATTTTTGCAAAGGGGGCGGGGTTTCAGGAGGCCCAAAATGCTGTATCCAGTGTATAAGACACACCCAGATTTTCACCCTCTTTTTTGAGGGAAAAAGGTGTGTCTTATACTCTGAAAAATATGGTAGTTTCCACCCATTGCTTCTCATCCTGCCTTCAGGTGCTTTGGACAATAAGTTGACCCCGTCTTCTTTATGAGATATTGAACCATTGTTATCATGTCACTCAACAAGCAGAGACCACGGAGTCTTAAAACAGTTTCCAACTATTTGCTCTCTGTAAGCAAACTCCCGAGTTTCATGGACCCTTTTCCAGCTCAAACTAAATCCAGGTCTACAGAATCACAGTCTCTTGTCCCTCTCAACTTCGAAACAGTTCTAGGCTGTCACAGCCATCTTTTTGTTTTTCACATGGGGTGGGGGAGGAAGAGGCTTGGAATATCAGACCACATAATAATAACAGAACATCCCGTGGGAAGCAAGGTCATTTCAACAGGTGTTGGCCAGTGACTTGAAGGAGGAAGATGCCAGAACACCTGCAGTAATTGGACAATGTGACCTGTGACAATGAGAGAAGGGAATATCTATCGTTTAAGTATACTATAACCGCGGGAAATAGTTTAGAGCTGGTTTTGCTTTCATGCGTGCCGAAATGAAGTGGGATAGGGTTTCCTGCCTAAGCAGCAGTGGTGGGTTGCTCCCGGTTCGGCCCAGATTGGGCGAACCGGTAGCGGTGGTGGCGGGAGGCTCAGCCCACCTGCCCAGATGCTTCTGCGCATTCACAGAAGCTTCTGCGCATGTGCAGAAGCAGAGAGAGAGGGAGAGGGAGAGAGAGACAACAAGCAAACCGGTAGTAAACAAAATTGAAACCCGCCACTGCTAAGCAGGGGGTTGGACTAGAAGACCTCCATGGTCCCTTCCAACTCTGTTATTCTTTTCTGAAATGATGTACTGAATAAAACACTTCTTTGAGTAATCTGGTCACCTCAGAATGCTGACTCAGTTGGGTTCATCAGTCAGAACCTTGACAGTCCCCTTTCTGTACAGAAGATGAAGTATTATAATTTATAACAGAATTGGAAGGCACCTTGTAGGTCATCTAGTCCAGCCTCCCCCACCACCCAAACAGGAGACCCAACACCATTTCCGACAGGATGACAGTCCAATCTCTTCTTGAAAGTTTCCAGTGATGAAGCTCCCACAACTTCCAAAGGGCAACTTCTGTTCCACGGGTTGATTGTTCCCACTGTCAGAAAATTCTCCTTATTTCCAGGTTGAATCTCTCCTTGATCGGTTTTCCATCCATTATCCTTGTCCGGCCTTCAGGTGCTTTGGAAATAGCTTGACATCTTCTTCTCTGTGACAGCCCTTCAGATATTGGAAGACTGCCTATCACACCTCCCCTGGTCCTTCTCTTAAGAGAAGCAGAGCTTATTTAAATAAGAAAAACACCCCCTCCCAGCCCAATCTGCTTCTAGAAACATTTCCTGTGGATAGACTACATCAAGTTCTTACAATACAATAGCAGAATTGGAAGGGACCTTGGAGGTCTTCTAGTCCAACCCCCTCGCCTAGGCAGGAAACCCTACACCACTTCAGACAAATTGGATATCCAACCTCTTCTTAAAAAGCTTCCACTGTTGGAGCATTCACAACTTGTTCCACTGATTCATTGTTCTCACTGTCAGGAAATTCTCCTCAGTTCTACGTGCTTCTCTCCTTGATTAGTTTCCACCATGCTCCTTGTTCTACCCTCAGGTGCCTTGGAGAATAGCTTGACTCCCTCTTCTTTGTGGCAACCCCTGAGATATTGGAACACTGCTATCATGTCTCCCCTAGTCTTTCCAACTGAAATATTTATGTGTGAGAAGAAGAGAGGCAACTGAGGAAGGGGGAGGCAATCCAATTAGGCTAAACTTCCTATGTTTCTTCCCTCAGGATATAATAATAATAACGTACTCTGCCTTGAAAACAATGCTCTTTCTTATTTCCGCAGCCGTGCCTCACGCGCCGGCTTCTTTCTTGGAGAGAAAAGCAGCTGATTCAAAAATTGCCATCCGTACCACACCATCTGTGTTTATCCAGCTCTTCCATTCTGAATTCTTTTATTTTTCACAACTGCTGCATCACGTTCAATTAATGGTGTAGGATAGGATAGGATAGGATAGGATAGGATAGGATAGGATAGGATAGGATAGGATCAGTTGGTGGGATTCAAATTTTTTACTCCTGTTCTGTGGGCATAGCTTGGTGGGCGTGGCTTGGTGGGCATGGCAGGGGAAGGATACTGCAAAATCCCCATTCCCTCCCAATCAGCTGGGACTCTGGAGGCAAAGAATAAATGGGGGGCGCGGCCAGCCAGAGGTGGTATTTATCAGTTCTCTGAACTATTCAGAATTTCCACTGCCGGTTCTCCAAAACTAGTCAGAATCTTGCTGAATACCACCTCAGAATAGATAGAATAGAATAGAATCAGTGGTGGGATTAATTTTTTTTTACTCCTGGTTCTGTGGGCATAGCTTGGTGGACGTGGCTTGGTGGGCATGGCAGGGGAAGGATACTGCAATATCCCCATTCCCTCCCAATCAGCTGGGACTCTGGAGGCAAAGATAGATGGGGGGCGCGGCCAGCCAGAGGTGGTATTTATCGGTTCTCTGAACTACTCAAAATTTCCACTACCGGTTCTCCAAAATTGGTCAGAATCTGCTGAATACCACCTTAGAATAGAATGGAATGGAATGGAATGGAATGGAATAGAATAGAATAAAATAGAATAGAACAGAACAGAACAGAACAGAATTGGAAACTACCTTGGAGGTCTTCTGCTACAACCCCCTGCTTAGGCAGGAAACCCTATACCTGTGATGGCAAACCTATGGCACACGTGCCACAGTGGTACGCAGAGC
Source organism: Thamnophis elegans (assembly GCF_009769535.1). Taxonomy (NCBI): domain Eukaryota; kingdom Metazoa; phylum Chordata; class Lepidosauria; order Squamata; family Natricidae; genus Thamnophis; species Thamnophis elegans. The sequence continues at coordinate 92,807,448 of NC_045545.1, read as the reverse complement.
CCCCCGTGCGGGTAGGCAAGCAGTTGGCCCAGCTCAGCTCCATGGCGCAGGCACACAAGCCTCCCGCCAGTCAGCTGATTTTGGGTCTCTTTGTGCTTGTGTGTGGGGGGAGGGGCAGGGCATATGCGGGAGATGTGCCCACATGCGTGGGGGGTGCCACATGTACAGGAGTGGGGGTTACGCACATATGCATGGGTTGGGGGGAGCATGGGGGCCCATTTTTGGTCCTAGGAGGCCCCTAGGTCCTCCTTTTTGGTTCAGGGGTTTTTAACTGTCTCTCTACAGAATTGCCTACATGGATAAATACATATGAAAATTGGGTGGCCAGGCTTAAGGCAAGCCTCTGATTATGTTGGTTTCACCATCCGCTATATGCTGCAAGCATCACTTGCCTCTAAATATAAATGTGTAAGAATAGTTGAGACGTTTGGCAGACTGCAAGAAATGTGCAGCTCCTTTATGTACAAAACATATGTGAATTCGGGAATAATCTCCTCCTCCTCTCCTCCTCCCCTTCCTCCCCCTCCTTGTAAGAATGAACATAACAGGGTCAGGATCCCAGTGACCCCCAACGAAAGAAGACTCCGAAAGAAGGCTCAGAGGCTAGAAATTCCTCAAAGGTCCATTTTATTACAGATGTCCTATTGGCACATCTGGGAAAAGCCGAATCTGAAAGCTTCCAGGTTTTCCCCACCCAAACGAAAGTTCAAGTCCCTGTCCAGCACCCACATGTCCATCACATGGCCCAATCAGGCACCATCCAGTCACACCCCTCAAGGTGCAGGGCAAAATGTCCTTGACTCTGAGAGAAAGGAATGTTGTTCTGATTATATAGAGCCGAGGTGGCGCAGTGGTTAAATGCAGCACTGCAGGCTACTTCAGCTGACTGCAGTTCGGCTGTTCAAATCTCACCGGCTCAAGGTTGACTCAGTCTTCCATCCTTCCGAGGTGGGTAAAATGAAGACCCAGATTGTTGTTGGGGGCAATATGCTGACTCTGTAACCGCTTAGAAAGGCTGAAAGCCCTATGAAGCGGTATATAAGTCTAACTGCTATTGCTATTGCTACATATCTCCTCCCAGCTCCATACAATCCCCCTCCCAGTTTCTCACAGACTATAGGTGGCAGGCCTAAAGATCGAAGGCCCGAGATGCCTTCCAGGCCAGACAACTGCTAGATCTCAATCTGTGCACTTAATGAATCCCACGAAATGATTGCACGATTGATCCACGCTATTCAATTTCAATTCCCATAGGAAAAATTGGCAATTGATTCCAGCTTGACAGAAATAGGCAATGAAAAACTTAAAATATAAGATACACTCACACAAACATTGTATATTAATATTGAAGCATTACAGTAAAATCTACATTTCTGGGTAATGAAGTCATATAATAGTTATAGACATCCAAATTTTTTTAAAAAAAGAACAATTCTCCCATAAATTTTAGGCATCCAACATCTTGCTCTCGTTCAGCTGCGAGGATTTCGTGACGTTTAATTATATCAAGCGTTTGCCTCCAAGTTGATACTAAAAAAAAAAAAACTTGCACTTTTGTCCTCCGATGGAATTTTCCTTTCCTCGTCTTTTGCGCGCATGAAGACCCGCAGGGTGTAAAACCTCAGCTTCCACTCCTTGAGCGATTCGCCTCAATTTCACACTTGCTAGCTTTGCATTCACTATCATAGGGTTTGCGTTAAACGCCGCCTGTATCCATTTGCAATTCGCACTACAATCGAATATTGTGTATTGAACTCGCATCAATCTAAGCTAACCTTTGTGTTCGGATCCCCATTAAATCCCCTTTAAATCCAATTGAGGGGACCATTGGTTTGAAAGAGGAAATAAAAAGTGTCCATCTTTGTTAAGGTTGAACAAATTTTTCGGTCGCCACGATGTAGAACAGATGTGGAGACTCTAGAAAGAGGGCAGAGAAGAGCAACAAAGAGGATTAGGGGACTGGAGGCTAAAACATATGAAGAACGGTTGCAGGAACTGGGTATGTCTAGTTTAATGAAAAGAAGGACTCGGGTGAGACATGATAGCTAGTCTTCCAATATCTCATGGGCTGCCACAAAGAGAGGGAGTCAAGCTATTTTCCAAAGCACCTGAGGGTAGGACAAGAAGCAATGGGTGGAAACTAATCAAGGAGAGAAGCAACTTAGAACTGAGGAGAATTTCCTGACAGTTAGAACAATTAATCAATGGAACAACTTGCCTGGAGAAGTTGTGAATGCTCCAACAGTGAAAGCTTTTTAAGAAGTTGTTGGATAAACCTCTCTCACAGAGGGGGAGGGATACGACCTATCTTCTGTCGACAACACAATCCTTTCTGCAGTTTCAAGAAGTTTTCACACCCCATTTCCACTCTGATTCAGGTGACACAAAGGGCACAGATAAACCCCCAAGTGGTCTCAAGATCTCCCAGGGAGACTGCTATCATCCAGATGACTGCAAAAGAAACACAGTCTTTCCATTCCCAAACCCAATCATCTTGCCAGAACTAATCCTTCCATCACCCCCATCATTCTGCCAGAACCGATGAAGCGTTTTAGGATGAAAGTCAAACTACTACGACTTCTCCTCCTTCGCCTCTCTTCTCCTTCTCCACCTTCTCCTTCCTCTGCTTCTGCTCCTTTTCCTCCTCTTCTCCCCCTCATCCGTCTTCCTCTGATGCATCTGCTTCTGCTCCTCCTCCTCCCCTCTTTCCTCTCTCCTCTGATGCATCCACTTCTGCTCCTCCTCTTCTTTCTTCTCCTTCTTTCTCTGCTGCTGCATGTGCTTCTGCTCCTCCCTCTTCCTCTCCTTCCTCCTTCTTCTTTCTCTGCTGCATCTTCTTCTGCTCCTCCTCTTCTTCTCCTTCTGCTGCTGCATGTGCTTCTGCTCCTCCTCTTCTTCTCCTTGCTCCTTCTTTCTCTGCTGGCATCTTCTTCTGTTCCTCCTCTTCTTCTCCTTCTCCTTCTTCTTTTCTCTGCTGCAATCTGCTTCTGCTCCTCCTCTTCTTCTTTCCTGCTGCTGCATGTGCTTCTGCTCCTCCTCTTCTTCTTCTCCTTCTTCTTTCTTCTGCGCATGTGCTTCTGTTCCTCCTCTTCTTCTCCTTCTCCTTCTTCTTTCTCTGCTGCATCTGCTTCTGCTCCTCCTCTTCTTCTCCTTCTCCTTCTGCTGCTGCATGTGCTTCTGCTCGCTCCTCTTACTTCTCCTTCTCCTTCTTCTTTCTCTGCTGCATCTGCTTCTGTTCCTCCTTCTCCTCCTCCTCCTCTCCTCCTCTTTTCTTCTGCTGCTGCATCTGCTTCTGTTCCTCCTCTTCTTCTCCTTCTCCTTCTCCTTCCTCTCTGCTCTGCTTCTGCTCCTCCTCTCCTTTCCCCCTCCTCCTCAGTGGCTAGGGTTGGGGGTGGGGAGTGGAAACAGTCCAGATGTCTTTTTGAAGAGGCACCTTTGAAATATCCATTTCTACAACAGCTTCTGATGTAGAGGCGCATAAATCATTCATCCAGGTGGTTTAGAGATGATTAACATACCGTGTTCTAACATACCTCACTGTTTTACCTTGTGTGGCCCTGATCTGAGGCATTGCATGAACTGGAAAAGCTCCTAGTCCTCAACCTTAGAACAGTTCATTTAGTGACAGTTCAAAAAGTTACAACGGCACAGAAAAATTGACTTGTTTTTCACAGAGTTGTGACTCTTACAGCATCCATAGGATGCTGTGATCAAAATTCAGATACTTGCCAACTGGTTCATATTTATGACCACTTCTGTGTCCCAAGGTCACGTGACTCCCCTTTGGCGACCTTCTTACCAGCAAAGTCGAATGGGGGGGGAGCCACATTCACTTAGTAGCAGATGGGTTGCTCGCTAACAATGGCGGTGACTCACTTCACACGGGGGGCCAAGAAAGGTTGCCAAAAGGGAGCAAAGTCACTCAACCAACGCCATCGCTGAACAACAGAAATCTGCGGCTCCACTGTGGCCCGTAGAGGTCGAGGACTGCCTGTATTTGCAAGGGTAGGAATTTTCCTGCAAGGTGGCTTCCGGTTTCGACATTTTCCCAAGTCAGCCTCAGCAGCTGCTCGGGGTGGAACTGACACATCTGTTGCTTCTCAACTCCGCTGCAGAGCAGACTCACAGAAACCTGACACTGAAAAATTTAATCTAATGACACGAATCTTCCTGGGTCTAATGGTCCTTTCAGACACTGGGGGGGGGGGGGGGAATTCCGGACAGTAATGGGAAGGTCCTTTGCTTCCTTCCTGAAGATTCTGACCATGGTTCTCCTTTGCAGCACTTTAATATTATTTATTATAATCCTCTTCCCCCCAATCATGAAACGCCTGGATATTCTGAGCTTCACCAGAACATGAAGCAGACTCCTGGTCCCGACCCAAACCCCTTTTATCATTTACTGTGAAGTCTGCTCAATCACATCCACAAAGTCTTTCAAGGGAGGATTTACAGTCACAGACCTTATCTGGCTTGGAGAGCTGCAGGCCGATATCTGAAAACTTGGCAGAGTCCTCAGAGAGTCACAAAACCAATTAATAACGAATGAATGATCTCCTGCAAACTCCACTCCCCTTGCGCTCCTCTTTTATTTCCTCTGGGAGGGGCCATTCACTGTCCACGCATTGTGGCCTTACTCCCAAGTCAATACCCATTCTTTAGCTGTTTCCCTTTCGTCTGGTCCAACTCTGTGCATGGGCACAACTGGGAACAGGCTCCTAGCTGTTCTTCTTGCCTCACTGATGTCTGACTCTGAAGGCAGCTGATAACTGCATATGGCCCTGGCCCCCTCTCTGCCTCCGAGACAGGAGCCCCCATCCAGACTTCTCCAGGACTGGCCCATGTTCCTCCCCAACACTCCTCACTGTCCGAATCTGCTGGCAGCTCTGCTGGCCGCTGGCGGGCCACAACACTGGATGTTTTATGGACAGCAAAGATGGGACATTGGTGTCCTCTCTCACAGCCCTGTCGGTTCCCTCTTACCAATCAGTTTGGTCTGGTGGTTAAGGCACCAGGCTACAAACTAGGAGACCTAGCCTCACTTTAGGGATGAACCCGCCCACACCGCCCAGCTGATTCCACGTCTCACCCCCTCCCACTAACCGCGGCTGCCCGAGAAGGTGTGCTGGAAGCCGCACGCATGAAATCGCCGTGTGTTTGAAGCTGTGTGGAAGGCACACAACCTTTTTGGTTTTGCACTATGCGAACCGGTTGTTAAGTGATGTGCAGCCCACCTCTGGGCATGAAGGTCTTCTAGTCCAACCCCCTGTTCAAGCAGGAGATCCTATACCATTTCAAATTGTTGTCCAATCTCTTCTTAAAGACTTCCAATATTAAAGCATCCACAAGTTCTGGAGGCAAGTTGTTCTACTGAATAATTGTTCTCATTGTCAGGAAATTTCTCCTTAGTTCTAAGTTGTTTCTCCTCCTTGATTAGTTTCCACCCATTGCTTCTTGTTCTGCCCTCCGGTGCTTTGGAGAATAGTTTGACTCCCTCTTCTTTGTGGCAACCCCTGATGTCTTGGAACACTGCTATCATGTCTCCCCTAGTCCTTCTTTTCATTAAACTAGACAACAACCTTTATATTTAGCTCCTGTCCCTTAATCATCTTTGTTGCTCTTCTCTGCACTCTTTCCAGATTCCCAGATTTTTTATATATATACAGTATTGTGGTAACCAAACTGGATGCATTATTCCAAGTGTGGTCTTACCAAGGCATTATAAAACAATACTAGCACTTCATGTGGTCTTGATTCTAAGCCTCTATTAGTGCAGCTTAGGACTGTGTTGGCTTTTTGGGTGGCTGACCTGGGACCAATCACCAGGAGCCTGCCAACTGAATAAGGATCTTTAAAATCCTCTCTATCGAAGTATCTATTTGAATCCAAATTTTAAAACACATCCACCAAGAAATTGTGCTATTATTAAGGGAAGTCTTGGTTATTCCCATTCGTCTCTAACATATGACAGATTGAAACTTTGCAGAAATACGGTTTGTGTCAATTTTCAGCAGATGTCACGGTAAAAAAAAACCTGCAACATGATCTGTTGGCATATGTTGCCTTTTCACCCTTAATCTTTGCCCTCTAGCAAATATATTTTCAAAAGTAAAAAAAGGTTACTGGTGGCCCATCTGGGTACCACAGTTCCTCTTCGCCAATTGTTTCTTAGAACTTTCCTAGCACTTCTGACAATCTTCTCACTAGCTCTTCTCTAAACATTTTGGGGTTTTTACATTCAGGAGGAATTAAAAGCAGCCAGCAATGATAGATAGATAGATAGATAGATAGATAGATAGATAGATAGATAGATAGATAGATAGATAGATAGATAGATAGATAGATAGATAGATAGATAGAGAGAGAGAGAGATTGATAGATTGATAGATAGATAGATAGATAGATGATAAATAGAGATAGATAGATAGATAGATAGATAGATAGATAGATATATATAAATAGATAGATGATAAATAGATAGATAGATAGATAGATAATGATAAATGAGATAGATAGATAGATGATAGATAGAGATATAGAGATAGATAGATAGATAGATAGATAGGGTTAGGGTTAGGGTTAGGGTAGGGTTAGGGTTAGGGTTAGGATTGTTCTAAATTAATGTTCTGACCAAGGCTTCCCAAGAGTATGGTCCCGACAAAAACCCTTTTATTAATTTATTGTGAATTCTGCTCATTCACATCCAGCAAAGTCTTTCAGGGGAGGATTTATAGTCACAGACCTTATCTGGCTTGGAGAGCTGCCAGGCCGATATCTGCAAAACCTGGCAAGGAGTCTTGAACCAATTAAGCAAACTAATGGTCTCCTGCAAACTCCACTCCCCTTTCGCTCCTCTTTTATTTCCTCTGCGAGGGCCATTCATCATCCACCTGTGGTCTTACTCCCAAGTCGACCCTGTTCTTTAGCTGTTCCCTGCGTCTGGCAACTCTGTGCATGCGCACACTGGGAACAGGCTCCAGCTGTTCTTCTGCCCCACTGATGTCCGACTCCGAAGGCAGCTGATAACTGTCAGATGGCCCTGGCTCCTTCTCTGCCTCCGACACAGAACCCTCATCAGAGTCTTCCCCAGACTCCAGGACTGGCCCAGGTTCCTCCCCAACCTTCTCACTGTCCAAGTCTGCTGTCAGCTGTGCTGGCTCCTAGCAGGCCACAACAGTTAAGGGCTACCTGTACATAAAACTCCCTGATTGATCAAAGACTCATCTACATACTTATCATCAAAACTGAGACTGGAACTACCACCACGATGGAGCTAAACTGCGAAGTCTCTTTTCTCTTGGGGATAAAACTTTCCTGTATCTTAGGCTGGTGGCGAATGAAATTAAAAACCTAAGAAAGGCCTTGTTGCATGACATCAAAGATTCCTTTAATATAGCAGTATAGAGCTTGGGGCCCCAGGGAAATCTTGGAGGTATTCCCTCCAGGCAAGGACCGAGATGTAATCATAATTATTGACAGAGGAAATTAAATCCACCAGGAGCAATCATGTTCGTTGTATTTACTTTGCTTTAATTCAATTCAATGTTATGGCTTTGAAATTCAGTCAAACCACGGCTCAATTTTTCCTTCCTGCTTTCCTTTTGTTATTCTCACGCATCCATTTTTATTTTTTTGGCCCTTCCGACGACTAAGATGCTCTTGTCTTAAGGGTTCAGGCAGGCTCAGCTCGAATACAGGTACTCCTCAACTTTACGACCGCAATTGGGCCCAACATTTCTGTTGCTAAGTGAAACATTTTGTCAAGTGAGTTTTGCCTCGCTGGAACACCTTTCCTGCCACAGTTGTTAACTGAATCACTGTGGTTGTAAAGTGAGGAACAAGGGTTATTGTTGTGGCCCGGCAGGAGCTGTTGGCCACCAGGTGGTGGCAGAGCATTGGCTCAGAGGGAGTGTTCAGGAAACACTTGGGAGTTGTTTCAGGATGCACCTCGTCGAAGGGTTACTCGACGGAAGTAACAACTGAGTACTTACAGGAGATGATTGCGAGCAGCTGTTGCTCATTGGGATCCTCTCCTGAGTATAAAGAGACTGCTGGTGCCACGCCCTGGTTGCAGAAGTCAATGTTCTGTTCCTGTTCTAGTGTTTGTTCTTGTTGTGTTCACACATCGAGAGAAGCTAACTTGGATAAGTGGCTTGCAGTGTTTTGTGAGTTATAGGACTTTTGCCAGAGCTATTGTCTTTGTTTATTTGGGCTTGCAGCCAACAAGAGCTTGGACTGATTAAAAGAAACCTTTTGAGTTACGTGGATTTTGGCTTTCATTCCTGGATGGATAAGGGGGGGTCAGAACAGGTTATAAATGAATCCGGCCTTACCATTGACTTTGCAGGTCAGAAGGTCACAAAAAGTGATCACCTGACTCCAGGACACTGCAAGCGTCATAAATATGAACCAGTTGCCAAGCATCTGAATTTTGTTCATGTGGCCATGGGGGGGCTGCAATGGTCGTAAATGTGAAAAATGGTCATAAACCACTTCAGTGTCATTGTGACTGTTGTGGCCTGCCAGCACAGCTGGCAACAGATTCGGCCAGTGAGGAGGTTGGGGAGGAACACGGGCCAGTCCTGGAGTCTGGGGAAGCTCTGATGAGGCTCTGTGTCGGAGCAGAGAAGGAGCCAGGGCCATCCGACAGTTGTCAGCTGCCTTCAGAGTCAGACATCAGGGAGGCAGAAGAACAGCTGGAGCCTGTTCCCAGTGTACGCATGCACAGAGTTGCCAGACGAAGGGAACAGTTAAAGAATAGGAGTTGACTTGGGAGTAAGGCCACAGTTGGGCGATGAATGGCCTCTCCCAGAGGAAATAAAAGAGAAGCAAAAGGGGAGTGGAGTTTGCAGGAGAAAATTAATTCACTTAATTAGTTTGTTACTCTCTGAGACTCCTTGCAAAGTTTTGCAGCTATTGTCCTGTCAGGTCTCCAAGCCAGATAAGGTCTGTGACTGTAAATCCTCCCTTGAAAGACTTTGCTGGATATGAATGAGCAGAATTCACAGTAAATTAATAAAAGAGTTTTTTGTCGGGACAAGGAGTTTGCTTCATACTTTTGGGAAGCCTAGCTCGGAACAGTAACTTAAAACAATCACTAAACGAATAGTTATAATTCAAGGACTACCTGTATATGTTTTTAAGCTTCATATGCTCTCAAAATCTTTTTTATATCTTCCTGTAATGACAGCATGCAAAGAATTCTATCGGTCAGCTAAATTTCTTCCAGTATTCTATGTGCATGTGAGCCAACCAAATTCCTGGGAAACCCACATTCATGTCATGAAACAATCTGTTTTCATTTCCGCCCCTTTCCCAGAAGCTGCTCTTCCAAAGTCTTAGCAAAGACCTTCCATAATTTCATTACCTAAAATATTTTTGCTCCCTACTATATAAGGGCTTGCAGCGCAAATAGGCAAAGGGCCTTCTCAGATTGGATGGATGGATGGATTAATTGCATTGGGAAGCTGCCAAGAACTCTCGGTATTTATAACGGGAATGCAAAAGGAATGAAAACCTAGAAAGTCACTGGGGAAAAAAGAAAAGAAAGAGAAAGCAGCCATCGGAACAAGATGATAATTAGTATCCTAAGCAGGGATGGGATTCATCCGGTTCAAACCAATTCAGGCAAACCGGATGCTAATTTTACAAGGAACGTCTAGCTCCGCCCACCCCTTTCCTCCCAGGAGTCTCCATGTGGCCCATTTTGGGCCACATGCAGGGCCCACGTGGAGATTCCGGGAGGGTGAAATATGGGCCTCCCGGAAATTCTAGAGGTCCAGAAACAGGCCTGTTTCCAACCTCCAGAGGGCCCCTGGAGCCCGGGGGAAGCTTTTTTCGCCCTCCCGGAGGCTCAAAAAAAGCCTCCCGAGCCTTGGGAGGGTGAAAATGCCCCCCCTTGTGGTGCAGGAGGCCAGGTAGGCCACACCCACCATGGCCACGCCCACCCAGCAACTGGGCAGAGAACCGGTTGTTAAATTTTTTGAATCCCACCCCTGATCCTAAGCAATCGGTATTCTTTGACGGAGAGCACCATAATAGATTAACTCAAACAATCATAGATAATGATAATAATGCCTTGAATATTCTCGCCTCTAACGCTGAGAAGTTTGTTACTCTGAATGGTACATTTAATAGACAGACAGACAGATACATGCTAGATAGATAATAGATAGATAGGTGATAGAGATAGATAGATAGATAGATAGATAGATAGATGATAGATAGATAATAGATGATAGATAGATGATAGATAGATGATAGATAGATAGATAGAGATAGATATAGATAGATAGATAGACAGACAGACAGACAGACAGACAGACAGACAGACAGACAGACATCCACCCATACTGTTTTCCTCCTTCCTGCTCCAAACTTCAGAAGTGGCTATGAGAAAGTAGAACAAGGAGCCCATAGTGGGAGGGTCAACAAATTCAAAATGGCAGCTTCAACCACACAAAGCCTACACAAAGCTTTTTCAACCCATGTATGTCTTATATCACTTTGTGAAGCCTTGGTAATACCACACTTGGAATATTGCATCCAGTTTTGGTCTCTACGATATTTAAAACAGTGCAGAGAAGAGCAACAAAGAGGATTAGGGGACTGAAGACTAAAATATATGAAGAACGGTTGCAGGAACTGGGTATGTCTAATGAAAAGGGACCAGGGGACATGATAGCAGCCTTCCAATATCTCAGGGCTGCCACAAAGAAGGGAGTCAAACTATTCTCCAAGGCACCTGAGGGCAGAACAAGAAGCATGGCTGGAAACTAATCAAGGAGAGAAGCAACTTAGAACTGAGGATAATTTCCTGACAGTTAGAACAATTATCAGTGGAACAGAAATTGCTTCCAGTTGTGAATGACCCAACACTGGAAGTCTTTAAGAAGATGTTATAGCCATTTGTCTGGAACAGTATAGGTTTCCTGCCTAGGCAGGGGGTTGGACTGGAAACCTTCCAACTCTGTTACTCTGTTATTCTTTGATTACACCCCTTCATTCCTTCCCAGCCATTCTTCCTCCGTGTGCCAGAAAGAACCAAGAAGTTTATACTAAGACATTTGACCTTAGTTATTAGAAACAGGTTTTAAAATTTCCTTCCTTTTCCTATGAGATAAACTGGAAAACTGACCTGGCATGAGCCCTTTAGGAAGCAGCTTCTCCAATCCTCCCCTTCTTTCCTTTCTGCCTCCCCCTCCCTCTTCTTTAATCTCTCCAGTTGCTGGCTAAAATTTTAAATGCAAGAATCGAGAGGTTTTAATCTGGGTCAAAATTCATTCCGAATGCTATTTGACATACATCACTTATAAAGTCTCAAGACAGCCTGTTTGGAAAGCTGAAGAAGAATTGCATGCAATGGGATGTTATTGAATTCCCATTCACACACACCCTTCCCCGCTTTGCAAGAAAGTTATTTGAAAAGAAGTCTCTCTACAGAGAAAGAAAAGAAAAAAAAAAGGAAAGAAAAAGAGAAAGAAAGAAAGGAAAAAGGGGAAACAAGAAAAGAAAAAGGGAGGGAGGAAGAAAGAATGTGAAGGGAGGGAGAAGGGAAGGGAGAAATTCATATATAGAGAGAGATTTTACTGATGGAGACTTTCTAAGCTAAGTTTTTTTTCCTTTAAAAAAAATCCATCCCTTTGGCTTTATTTGATTCATAGTCATGGGAAAGGCTCTCTACAGAAAAGAAAAGAGAAAAGAAATGAAAAGAAGGAAGGAGGAAAGAAGAAAGAAAAGAAGAAAGAAAAAGGAAGATGAAGGGAGGAAAGAGAAGGAAGGAAGTGAAGGGGGGGGGAAGGAAGGAATTTATAGATAGATAGATCGATAGATAGATAGATAGATAGATAGATAGAGATGGATGGATGGATGGATGGATGGATGGAGGATGGATGGATGGATGGATGGATGGATGGATGGATTTTACTGATGTAGTCTTTCTAAGATAGGTTTTTTTCCTTTTTTAAAAAATCCATCCCTTTTGGCTTTAAGTGATTCATATTTCATGGGAAAGGCTCTACAGAGAAAGAAAAGGAAGGAAGAAGAAGGAAGGAAGGAAAAGACAGGAGACAGAAAGAAAAGAAAGAGGAAGGGGGAAGAAGACAAGAGGAAGGAAGGGATGAAAAAAGGAAGAAAGGAAGGGGAAGGGAGGGAGGAGGGGAAGGAAGGAATATATATATATATACATACATACATACATACATATACATATGCATATGCATATGCATATAATATACATATACATAGAATATACACTCATATACATATACATATACATATACATCTAAATACAATACTATACATATACCATATACATCAATATACATATACATATACATCATATACATATACATATACATATACATATACATATACATATACTATACATATACTATACATATACATATAATATACATTACATATACATATACATATATAATATATCTTATATATATATATATATATATACAGATACATATTTATTTTATATATATATATATTATATAATATTCTGATGTAGACTTTCTAAACTAGGTTTTTTTCCTTTTTAAAAAAAAATTCCATCCCTTTTGGCTTTAAGTGATTCATATTTCATGGGAAAGGCTATTTACAGAGAAAGAAAAGGAAGGAAGGAAGGAAGGAAGGAAATGCAGAAAGAAAAGAAAGAGGAAGGGGGAGGAAGACAAAGAAGGAAGGGATGAAGAAAGGAAGGGGAAGGATATGTATGTATGTATGTATGTATGTATGTATGTATGTATGTATGTATGTATTTAGTGTCACAACCCCTGGTATGCCCAAATATGGGAGGAAGTCTACTGCTTCCATTCTCTGTCTATCGGCTCGTCACAAGGGACCATCCAGACAGAATATATTGTATTTCTGATGTAGACTTTCTAAACTAGGTTTTTTTCATTTTTAAAAAACAAATTCCATCTCTTTTGGATTTAGTGATTCATAGTTCATGGGAAAGGCTCTCTACAGAGAAAGGAAAGAAAGAAAGAAAGGAAGAAGGAAGGAAAGAAAGGAAGAAAGAAAGAAAGAAAGAAAGAAAGAGGAGGGGGAGGAGAGAAGAAGGAAAGAAGAAAGGAAGGAAGGGGAAGGGAGGGGGGAGGGGCAGGAAGGAAGGAATTTATATAGATATATAGAGATATAGAGATAGATAGATAGATAGATAGATAGATAGATAGATAGATAGATAGATAGATGATAGATAGATAGATAGATACATAGTTACGTAGACAGACAGACAGAGAGATGATAGAGATAGATAGATAGATAGATAGATAGATGATAGATAGATAGATAGATAGATAGATAGATAGATAGATAGATAGATGATAGATTTTACTGATATAGACTTTCTAAACTAGGTTTTTTCCTTTTTTAAAAATAAAATCCATCCCTTTTGGCTTATGTGATTCTTTTCATGGGAAAGGCAAGGCAAATTCGGCTTTCAGGAGTTCACAAGATCCCTAAGGTGTTGGGTTTAATTATTGCTGAGGCCAGATCCTGTGGAAAAGCAGGGTGTGTTCAGATGATGTGCTGCTTTCCCCCCCCCCCCCTCTTTGAATCTCTCTGCTCTGGAATCTTCTCTTTTCCAGATGAGCGGATGAGGCTGATGTAACCTCTTTGCAAAGTGAACCACCGCATAAACAGTGTCTGGGTGAATAATACACAACATCATTCTTGGTGGAAGTTGGGGTAGGCGTAACAGGTGGGAACATTTTGAGGAGCTCAAAATGAACCTGGAGTTCAGTTTTTGGTAGCACAAGATTAACCCTCTGGAACATCGTAACTCACATGGAATAGAGAATAACAGAGATGGAAGGGACCTTGGAGGTCTTCTAGTCCAACCCCCTGCTCAAGTAGGGAAGCCATAAACTATTTCAGACAAATGGTTGTCCAATCTCCTCTTAAAAACCTCCAGTGATGGAGCACCCAACTTCTGGAGGCAGGCCGTTCCACTGATTAATTTTTCTCACTGACAGGCAATCCTCAGTCCTAAATTGGTTTCCTCCTTGATTATTTCCATCTATTGCTTCTTGTTTTGCCATCTGGTGTTTTGGAGAATAGATTGACTCCATCCTCTCTGTGCCGCACCCTACCCACCAATACTGGAAGACAGCTATTTAGAATAGAGTAGAGCTGGAAGAGACCTTGCAGGCCTCCCTCTCAAGCAGGAGAACCTACCATCTCAGAAAAATGGTTGTCCAATCTCTTCTTAAAAACTTCCAGTGTTGAAGCATCCACAATTTCTGGAGGTAAGCTGTTCCACTGGTTAATTGTCCTCACCAGCGGTGGGTTTCAAAATTTTTAGAACCTATTCTGTAGGTGTGGCCTGTTTTGTGAGAGTGGCTTGGTAGTCATGTGACTGGGTGGGCATGGCTTGGGTGGGTGGGTTGTGGCCAACTTGGAAAATGTGGTGAAACTCACTTAACAATGCTCTTGTTTAGCAATGAAAATTTTGGGCTCAATTGTGTCACAAGTTCTCTCTCTCTCTCTCTCTCTCTCTCTCTCTCTCTCTCTCTCTCTCTCTCTCTCACTCACTCTTTCCTTCCTTCCTTTTGTCTCTCCCCTCTTTCTTTCTTCTTTCTTTCCCACTTCCTTTTTCTTTTCTTTCTCTTTCTATCTTTGTCTCTCTTTTTTCTCTCACTCTCCCTCCATTCCTTCCTTCCTTTCTTCCTTTCCTGTGTGTATCTCCTCCTTCCTTCTTCCTTCCTTCCTCTTTTGGAACAGGTTCCAAAAGGTGCTAAATTTCACGAACCGGTTCTGGCGTACCGGTGTGAACCTGGGAGAAACCCACCCCTGGTCCTCACTATTAAGAAGTTTCTCCTTAATTTCAGGTTGCTTCTCTCCTTGATTAGTTTCCACCCATTGCTTCTTGTCCTGCCTTCAGGTGCTTTGGAGACTAATTTTGTCTTCCTTTTTCCCATTTGCACTCAGCTCTTTTATTTCTTCCTTTACCTTTTCCCTTTCTATTCTGTTTTACTTTGTATTAATATTTACTCTTGCTTGTAAAACTTTTGATAAAATTACATTTAAAAAAAAGCTGTTATCTGATTTGCTTGGGATGTCAGGTGTAGCAGTTATGGGCAGTTGGATGTGCTGAGTTCTTGCAAAATTGTTGTTCCGGGGTGTCTAACAGATCCTGAGAAATTGGAGAAGGAAACAGGAATGTTACAAAAGAGAATTTTTTTTAGTCCGGGCAAGGGAGACACATGAGGAAGAAAATCAGAGAAACTCTCCGTATAGGTTGATTGGGAGAATTGCTTTGACAGGCTTCAAGATTCTGTCACATTAAGCTAGTAGCAAGAATATATTTTTGAACAATCTAAGTGGGTCTTGTTTCTTGAGTTTATTAACCTCACGGGACCTGCAAAAATTGGGAGGCGGATTGAAGTGCTGAGAGACGGACTGCCACAAAGAAGAGGGAGTCAAACTATTATCCAAAGCACTTAAGGGTAGAACAAGAAGCAATGGGTGGAAATTAATCAAGGAGAGAAGCAGAGGTGGGTTGCTCCCAGTTTGGCCCGGATTGGGCACACCGGTAGTAGCAGCAGCAGGAGGCTACGCCCAACCGCCCAGACGCTTCTGCGCATGCGAGTGAACCGGTAGGGAAAAAAATTAGAAACTCACCACTGGAGAGAAGCAACTTAGAACTAAGGAGAAATTTCCTGGCAGAACAATTAATCAATAGAACAACTTGCCTCCAGAAGTTGTGAATGCTCCAACACTGGAAGTTTTTAAGAAGATGTTGGATAACCATTTGTCTGAAATGGTCTAGGGTTTCCTGCACAAGAAGGGGGTTGGACTAGAAGACCTCCAAGGTCCCTTCCAACTCTGTTATTCTAATATGTTGTATTCGGGTCTTTTCCCGTGTAAGATTGAGATTGTCTTGGCAATGTTCGGCAAGGTCTCACTCGCCATCTTCAGGCTGGTGTTTTTGGCTTAAAGCGTGGTCGGATCTGCTATCTTTCTATAAATCTTGGGCGGGGGGGGATGGAGTCCTGGCGTTGTTTCAGTAAGTGGATTGGTTGGCTGTGTGGCTGTATTATGATTGGTAGATTGGTGCTGGCTGTGTGTCCGTTGTTATTTTGTGTTGTAACGGCCTGGGTGGTGGGTGGGGATCATTTGTTGACTAGGGCTGGTTTCCATATGTTTGGTAGGCGGGAGGTATCATCACGTTTATTCATGTTGTGGGGTGTTTCTCTATTTCGATAGCTTCCATAATTATTCTCTTGTTGAAGTGTTCAGTTTTGGAGATTAATTTAGTTCCTTCAAAATTAATTTCATGTCCTGTAGCTTTAAGGTGCTGGAAAAGGGAGGATTTTTTTCTTTTTTTCTTACTGTGTTCTTGTGTTCTGTGATACGTGCATTTATTCTCCTGTTCGTTATCCTATGTATGTTGCAGGGCAGATTTTGCATGGTATTTCGTTAGCCTCCTTGGTTTTCTAGCTGGATTTTGTCTTTGGGGTTCTTAAGATTTTCGCTATTTCTTGGTCATTGCCAAAGGCTATCTGATATTTGTGTTTGTGGAGAATTTTGCTGATTTTATCTGTGGTGCCTTTGATGTAAGGGAGGAGGGCAATGCTGTTGTCCTGTTCTGTGTCTTGGTTCTTGGGGGAGTCTCCCTTTGGATTAGGTTGGTAAAAAAGAAAAAGGGATGTGAAAGGGGAAGAAAAACAAACCAATAGCAGTGATTTCCAACATTTTTTGGTGCAGAAAAATACAGGATAAAGTCCACAATCCACAAGCTTTTTACTTCTATATGATTCGTAAGTACCAGGCGTTTCTATCACGACAAACTAATCTAATCGAAACCAAAAGTCAAAATTATTTTTACTTTCCTGTCCCATGCGTGAGACAGAAGAAAAAAAATGACTTTGGGTTTTCAAGCAGTCGCCAAGCAGAAACGAAACAAGAAAGATTCCCACCCCGTTAATTAAAACAATTAATTTACCATTTCTGCCAGTATCCTTCACTTCTTCCATCCATTTTTCCATTGCGAAAATTGACAAGCAGACTTGCAACCACAATGAGCCCAAAACTCCCCTTGCTGAGCGAGACAGTTGTAAAATGATCCCTGCAGTTGTTAAGTTAGTAACATGGTTGTTAAGTGAGTCTGGCTCCCCCCCCCCCATTGACCTTGCTGGACAGATGGTCGCAAAAGCCATGACCACCACCCCCGGGGACACCGCAACTGTCATAAATACCTGCCAGTTTCCAAGCATTCTGGTTTTGATCGCGTGACCATGGGGACGCTGCAACCGTCGTAAGTGTGAAAAAGGTTGTAAGTCACGTTTTTCTGTGCTGTTGTAACTTCAAAACATTCTCTAAACAAATGATAATTACCCGAGGACGATCTGTGTGTCCTTCTGTAGAAATTCTCTTCAGATGATATTTTGGGTAAATTCAGTCCTTTTGAAGTACTATGATTTCATCTGAATACAGCTTCCATGTAGCATTGCTGTTGTATCTAGGAGATATATTGGCTAGGTAAAGGTAAAGATTCCCCTTGCACATATGTGCTAGTCATCCCAACTCTAGGGGGCAGTGCTTATCTCCATTGGAAAGCCAAAGAGCCAGCACTGTCCGAAGACGTCTCCACAGTCAGTGGCCGGCATGACTAACGCCAAAAGGTGCACGGAACGCTGTTATCTTCCCACCAAAGGTGGTTCCTATTTTTCTACTTGCATTTTTACATGCTTTCGAACTGCCAGGTTGGCAGAAGCTGGAACAAGTAACGAGAGCTCACTCCATTATGCGGCGCTAGGGATTCAAACCGCCAAACTGCCGACCTTTTGATCAACAAACTCAGCGTCTTAGCCACTGAGCCACCGCGTCCCGTATATAAGCTATAAATACTCTAGAATGAATTAATAAAGGGAAGGATCCACTTGCTTGCTTCTTTTCCCAAGGACAACGGAAGTGATAACTTTCAGAGCCGGGCTTCGTATTTTGGGACACTGATGAATTTTTAATCCTCCGTTCTATGCTTAATGTCGTTTGCTATCAGTTTTCCCAGGGTCAGCCGATGGACAAACGTTGTAAGGTATTTGGTTAATAAAAAAGGATCAACAGATTTCTCTTTAGCCCTTGAAATATCTTTTTTCTTCCCAGCCCAATTTTCATCTCAAGTTTCTCTTTAGAGATCAGTGTCAGGCCTGCAGCCATCTTTTCTTTTGAATCTTTGTCCTGCCACACTGTCTATTATTCTACTATGCATGTTCTATTGTGGGAAAATGGGAGCGGGGGAAGGTGTATGGAGTTAGATGATATGTAGCCATAACAACATTCCGTCTAGACAGCCAAGGTCATCTTTTGTCTCTGCACCTGACCGGACTGGATGGGTGGAATTGCCAGCGTGGCAGTGGAGATTGGACCATGTGATGGACTTGTGGGGTGTGGGGGCAAGATCTTGAACTTTCAACTGGGTGTGGAAAACCAGGAAGCTTTCAGATTCGGGTTTTCCCAGATGTGCTAAAACGGCTCTCTTAATAAACTGGAACTTTGAGGAATCTTTTGCCTCGGACTCTGATTTAATTTTGGATGCTGTTTGGAACCCTGACAGTCAGCTTTCTCAGTCGTTTGCACAAAGAAGAGTGGCTCAGCCTATTCTCCAAAGCACCTGAGGGTAGAACAAGAAGCAATGGATGGAAACTGATCAAGCAGAGAACCAACCTAGAACTAAGGAGAAATTCCTGACAGTTAGAAAATTAATCAAGGGGACAATAATTGCCTCCAAAAATCGTGAATGCTCCAACACCTGAGTTGGACTAGAAGACCTCCAAGGTCCCTTCCAAACTATTCTAATTCCAATTGCTGCGGCACAAGGAATGGGTGAGTGAACACTGTACCCTGTCTCAGGCTATCTATGTAGAAAGGTCTATATCTGGGTGCAAGGATCTCCCCCACCCAAAAAAAAATTCACAAGGATTTATTTTACCCACCTTCTGAAATCAGCAGAAGAGATTTGTTTCAAATTAGCAATTAGGATAGTGTTTTTTCATCCTGGCCATGTGTAAGATGCGTGGACCTCAACTCTCAGAATTCCCTACCAGTTGTGTGGACCAGAGGTGGAATTTTGCTGGTTTACCCCAGTTCGGGCGAACTGGTAGCGGCAGCGGCGAGAGGCTCCGCCACCTGCCCAGGTGTCGTCACGGATGCTCTGCACGTGCGCAGAAGCCCCGTGTGCAAGCGAAGCAAGTGAAGTGAGTGGGTGTGCGCGCACTCTCCCAGTTCCAAACCGATAGCGAAGATAAGAGGAAACCATTACTGCTGTGGACTTCAACTCCCAGAATTCCCCACCAGCTGTTTAAGATGGGTGGAGCAGAGGTGGTATTCTGCCGGTTCGCTCCGGTTCGAGTGAACCGGTAGCGGTGTGGGAGGCTTCTCCCATCTGCCTAGATGTCATCACGGACGTTCTGCACATGCGCAGGAAGTTCTACGTACGTGCGGAAGCGCTCCTAGTTCTGAACTGGTAGCGAAGGTAAGAGAAAACCATTACTGGTGTGGACTTCAACTCCCAGAATTCCCCAGCCTGCTGGCAGGGGAATTCTGGGAGTTGAACTCCACACACCTTAACATGAGAAATACTGAATTATGGTTGCAAGCAGGGTGAAATCCAGCAGGTCTGGAGAACCAGTAGTGGAAATTTTGAGTAGTTTGGCGAACCGGCAGTGGAAATTTGAGTAGTTCAAAGAACCGGCAAATGCCAAATTTGGCTGGCCCCAGAGTGGGGTGGGAATGGAGATTTTGCAGTATCCTTCCCCTGCCATGCCACCAAGCCATGCCCACCAAGCCACGCCCACACGAACCAGTAGTAAAAAAAAAATTGAATTTCACCACCGGTTGCAAGCTCTTGGAGACAGTTAAATGCTTTTCAGACTTTGCCATTCAATTCATTCTTATTTTTCCTGGTCCCAAAAATGTGTTGGGCCAGGTGGTAAACAGATGAATAATTGCACACCATTTTAAGCAGCTAGTCCTGTTGTTGGCACATTCCTCTCTCAAAGGGAAAACAGTTGCTTACCATCAGTTCGAGGGACTTTACGTGCATTGGGTAGCAAAGTCAGGGTGCGTTAGAAATAGCTGGCTTGATCATTGCTGAATGTGATCTTTTCCTTCAGATATTTGCCTGACTCTTCCTTTTTCCTTGTTATTTTTTTTCCATAGAAGTTCTCAAGATTGAGGTTTGTTTAAAAATACTAATAATTTTTTTAAAAACTTGTGCTAAATTGCCCTGTATCATATGGTTGGGTACTATAAACAAAGCAGAGTTAGTGAGCTTTTCCAAGTTTTGCACAAGCCATCTGGTTAGTCCTGGATTCTTCCCACCAGCAATTAAAGAGATGAAAATTGTTGGCTGTTCTGTATATTTATTTAGCAATATTCAGAGCTCAGGAATGTAGATATGCAGCTCTCTTAACAAAGAATTGGGCAGGAAAAGACCATTCTTAGCTTTGTTATATACAGTCAAGAGGGCTACATAGG
The DNA here is from genome assembly GCF_009769535.1 of Thamnophis elegans. NCBI lineage: Eukaryota > Metazoa > Chordata > Lepidosauria > Squamata > Natricidae > Thamnophis > Thamnophis elegans. The sequence continues at coordinate 92,786,955 of NC_045545.1, read as the reverse complement.
AAGATAGATAGATGATAGATAGATAGATAGATAGATAGATAGATAGATAGATAGATAGATAGATAGATAGATAGATAGATAGCAATAAATGAGAGCGAAGGGGGGTAGATAGATGATAGATAGATAGATAGATAGATAGATAGATAGATAGATAGATAGATAGATAGATAGAAAGATACAGTAGATAGATAGATAGATAGATAGATAGATAGATAGATAGATAGATAGATAGATAGATAGATAGATAGATAGATAGATAGATAGCAATAAATGAGAGCGAAGGGGGGTAGATAGATGATAGATAGATAGATAGATAGATAGATAGATAGATAGATAGATAGATAGATAGATAGAAAGATACAGTAGATAGATAGATAGATAGATAGATAGATAGATAGATAGATAGATAGATAGATAGATAGATAGATAGATAGATAGATAGATAGATAGATAGATAGATAGATAGATAGATACATTAGATAGATAGATAGATAGATAGATAGATAGATAGATAGATAGATAGATAGATAGATAGATAGATAGATAGATAGATAGATAGATGATTGATAAATGGGAGAGAGGGAGGGACGGGTGGAGAGAGAGACAGAGACAGAGACAGAGATGATAGATAGAAGGGTGAAGTTGATGACACCATGACCAAGTTCAGATTTAGCAGATTTATAGGATCAAATGTCACTTTGTCTCTTCAGTTGATAACTGCTACTTACACCTTTGACATTTTAAATTAGGACGATGTGACACCAAATCAAGGCAACTTATTTCCTCCCTCTCTGAGCTTTTTTAAAAAATAAAACATAAATAACTGGATTTTAAATTTGATAAATAAAAGAAATAGTAATGGTTTGGGGAACTAAATGCAAACCAGGAGATTTTGGTCCTGTATTAGGCGTTAAAGCTAGCTGGGTGACTATGGGCCAATCATTTTTTTTTTAAATGTACACTGAGAACATATGCACCAAAGACAAATTCCTTGTGTGTCCAATCACACTTGGCCAATAAAGAATTCCATTCTGTTCCATCCGGAAACTATGAGTTCTAGTCTCTCCTCTTAGGCACAAACTGTCTGGATGACTTTGAGCCAATCACCAGGAGACCGTGAGTTTAGTCTGCTTTAGGCATGAAAGCTTGCAACCAATCATGTTCCTTCCATCTCAACCCATCCTTTAGAGTTGCTGCTGTTGTGGGTAAAATAAGAAAAGAAAGGAGTATTAGCTATGTTCTCTGCCTTGAGTCACTTAGAAATAAGTGGCAGGAGAAAATAATTAACTAAATAACCACCAAGCCCTACATTAGCCAAGCGCACAATGGAATCTGATGTGCTGCCCGTCCCCTCCCCGGCCTTATGGTTCAGGATCTTTTATGAACCCAGAAAAAGTGGCTTTATCCAGTAAACTGGGGAGGAGGGTTGAACCCTGTTGGAGCACAACAAGTGATGAAGGACCCTGTTAAAAAGATGCAAGTAAAATTTCCATTGGAAATATTTTGCTGGATGGATGGATGGATGGATAGCAATGTCACTGATACCATAGAGGATGCTATTGCTGCACCAGCTGTTCACGTTTATCATTTATGACTGTCACGGGCTTCTAAATAGCCCTTAATTGCTTGAAATCTCAAGGTAAGCAGATGTCACCAGATATGCAATTTTCCCGCCTCTCTGGAAATTGGAGGCAACCGGCTAAATCTAGCTTGCTGATTACCAATTGAACTTCTTTCTCAATAGCTTAAAGACAGTGTTAAAATTTTGGCTCACAAACAGCATAAGTGAAATCACATATTTTTATAAGTGCTACAGAAAAAAGCCAACTTTCCCATGGTCAACCTAAGTAAATATTTATTAAATAAAGGATAAAAAGAAGATGCTAAGAAAGCATGGGGTGCTATAGAATTATACTAAACTACACTAAGCCAAGAAATCAAAGACGCTTGCTCCTGGGGAGGAAAGCGATGGCAAATCTAGGCAGCATACTAAAAGCAGAGACCTCACCCTGTGAACAAAAGTGCGTATAGTCAAGGCTATGGTGTTCCCAGTTGCAATGGATGGCTGTGAGGTTGGACCATAAGGAAGGCTGAGCGCCAAGAATGGAGGCCTTTGAACTCTGGTGCCGGAGAAGACTCCTGCGAGTCCCTTGGACTGCAAGGCGATCAAACCAGTCAGTCCTAGAGGAGATCAACCCTGACTGCTCTTTAGAAGGCCAGATCCTGAAGAGGAAACTCAAAGACTTTGAGCCCAATAGTTTTGTTGTTAAGTGAGACAATGGTTAAGTGAGTTTTGCTCCATTTTGCAACCTTTCCTGCCACCGTTGTTAAGTGAATCACTGCAGTTGTTAAGTTAGTAACACGGCTGTTAGGAGAATCTGGCATTCCCCCTTGACTTTGCTTGTCAGGTAGCAAAAGGGGATCACATGACCCTGGGACATTGCAACCGTCATAGATATGAATCAGTTCCCCACCGTCTTAATTTTGATCACGTGACCATGGAATTGCTGCAAACGCCCACAAGTCACTTTTGTCAGTGACTTAACTTCGGTCACTATACAATGTTCTAAGTTGGGGACCACCTGTACGCAGGTTGTCCCCTTTATTAAATTTATATAAGTATCCTTATCACCCACTCAAGTCGGTTAAGTGTCATGGTTGAATAAATTCAGGGGGGACATATCTGCCAGTAGCTGCATCTCTCCATCTGTTGCTTAAAAATTTGTAGAAACATCTCACATAGCTGGTGGATCTTGCTTTAGTTCTGGTCAAAGAGGGATACCCTCACCTGATTTTGAGTAACAAAATGCACAGGTACAATATAGGTGGCACCTTGCTCAATAGTAGTAATTGTGAGAGGGATCTTGGCGTCCTAGTGGACAACCATTTAAATAGGAGCCAGCCGTGTGCAGCAGCTGCCAAAAAAGCCAACACAGTCCTAGGCTGCATAAACAGGGGGATAGAATCAAGATCACATGAAGTGTTAATACCACTTTATAAGGCCTTGGGAAGGCCACACTTGGAATACGGCATTCAGTTTTGGTCATCACGATGTAGAAAAGATGTGGAGACTCTAGAAAGAGTGCAGAGAAGAGCAACAAAGAGGATTAGGGGACTGGAGACTAAAACATGAAGAACAGTTGCAGGAACTGGGTATGTCTAGCTTAATGAAAAGAAGGACTAGGGGAGACATGATAGCAGTCTTCCAATATCTCAGGGGTTACCACAAAGAAGAGGGAGTCAAGCTATTCTCCAAGGCACCTGAGGGTAGAACAAGAAGCAATGGGTGGAAACTAATCAAGGAGAGAAGCAACCTAGAACTGAGGAGAAATTTCCTGACAGTTAGAATAATTAATCAGTGGAAAGAAATTGCCTCCAGAAGTTGTGAATGCCCCAACACTGGAAGTCTTTAAGAAGATGTTGAATAGCCATTTGTCTGAAACAGTATAGGTTTTCCTGCCTAGGCAAGGGGTTGGACTAGAGGACCTCCAAGGTCCCTTACAACTCTGCTGTTGTACTGTATTGTAATAGCACAGACAGGACTGTGGGGTTTTTGATGCTCTCTGAGCTTGGTTGTTTTCTTGCAGGCATTTTATTACCTCAGTAGGTAACATCATCAGTAGTAGAAGGAAGCATGGTTTGCTCTCTGATTGTATACTAGTGACTTGCCCTGTCAATTTTTGTGGTAATGTTTCCTTCATTAGGCTGTTGTTTTATTTTTTGTTTTTTCTGAGTTGGTAGTTCTTTGATTGGGGTATTGTTTACTTCTTGATTGTTGGTTGGGTATCAATCTTGTTATTAATCTCTACTTGAGTGTTGATTGCTGTGAGGAAGCGTTTTGGTCTCTGGTTTCCTTTTTGGCTTTATTTATTGTCTCTTTTGAATGATGTGTAGATGTTATTTATATCTATGTGCCTGTTGATGGCTGACAGACAGACAGGGCAGTTCAGCCCAGAAGGAGCCAAGTGGTTTCCTTTTTGGCTTTTTTTAATGTCTCTTGAATGATGAGTCGATGTTGCCTATATCTATGTGCCTGTTGATGGCTGACAGACAGACAGACAGACAGACAGGGCAGTTCAGCCCAGAGGGAGCCAAGTGGAGCAGGACTTGTGCAAAAGTCCAAGTAGCAGATGAGAGGGCTTGGGTTCAGTACCATGGACAGCAACCCTTCCATCATATCATAGACCAGTGATGGGCAACCTTTTTGGCGTGGTGTGTCAAAAATCGGCAAAAAATTGAGCATAACTCGCGTTGTGTGTCATTTCGACAAAAACATAATTTTGCGCAATTTATAGTTTAAACTACAAAAATGTATAATTGCAATATATAATTGTATTAATAAACCAAAAACAAATTATTTAACATACCTGCTTAGTAACTTCTTTGTTAAGCGCTTTTGCATGCTGAGCTATGGAGTGAGCAATGCTCAAACTTGCAGAGTTTAAATTTGTAGAGCCTTTCATAAATTTAAGGATGGAGTTAGATTGGCTCTTATAAAGGTGTAGCTTCCTGGAAATGTATTCCCTCCTTTCATCCTCACTTTTTTCCAAGAGCTGGGAATGATTAGTTTCAAAATGTCTATTATATTCCACGTTCTGCTTACTACCGTTTCAGTACATAGAACGCAAAATGATCTGCCATTTTTTTCTATAATGCCATACATCTCGCTCCATGTCTCTTGAAAGGGTCGGCCACTGCCACTACCACTCCCTTTACTTAACCTTTGTTTTTTATTTTTTGGGTGCTCCATCAGTGGGCCAGTGACAGCAGATAGAATTATAGATAGCCAATTAGGGGTTAACTAGCCTAACAAGCTGACACAACCTCCCCCTCACTTATCTCAGTTATTGTGGGCAATTACAAGTCCATGGCACCCCAATAGTTGCTGCTAATGGCGCTCACAGTTCCCGTTGGCACTCCGCTGTTCCCTGCTGTGGTGCGGTCGTAACCGACAGTCCCAGGAGTAGACTCTCTGTGCCGGCCTGACTGGAGAGAGGTGCGCACTGTTCCCGCGCTCCTCTCCTGCGGGTCCTCCCTCGCCGCGCTGATGACGTGTGTGCGCACGGCATGCACGCCTTACCAGCAGCCCCTGCGCTCAGAAAGGGGCGGCGGCGATGCAGTAAGTGAGTGTGGGCGGGGGAGATCACACGTCCCGCCCCCCCCCCCTGTTCCTCCAGCACAGATTCTTTCATCCTCGGCGGCCGTGCAGGAGCCGAGGATGAATCGCATGAAATCCTATGCGTGTCACCCCAAATGGCTACGCGTGTCAGCACTGACACGCGTGTCATAGGTTCGCCATCACTGTCATAGACAAATGACTCCCTCATAAACCTGAAGCACCGATTGATATTTTTAGCTAACTTAGGCTGAATCAGGTTTTGTCATCCTCACGAGGTAAACCAGACTTGGAAATCAGCTCCATAGAAAGGTTCAAACTACTTTTCTTGAGATTGTCCACCTTTTCCCACTGAAAATAAGACCTCCCTGGATAATAAGCCGAATCGGGCTTTTGAGTGCATGTGCTAAAATAAGCCCTCCCCAAAAATATTGCAACACCACAGCAGCCATGAGGTAATCACGCTCGCCACCTCCTGCACCTGAAAAATAATAAAATCTCCCAAAAATAAGGCCAAGTGCTTATTTCGAAAGAAAATAAGACCCTGTCTTATTTTTAGGGAAACATGATATAATAATAGAATCTTATTTTCTTTGTAACAACGTTTCTCCTGCAAATGGAGGATTTCTTCACTGATAACCAAAGTTTTTGCTGTTGGTTTTCTGCACAACCATCCCGCAAATCTTTTTCAGTCCTGGAAACAACAATTCCACATTCTGGAAGTCCTCTTTCTTGGCTTTTATAACTAGTTGTCAAATTCTTTGTTTTCCTCCTTTTTCTGTAGATGCTAAATGCATCTTGTACGATGAATGATGAGGGCAAAAGAGCTTCCCTCAAGACCATCTTGTGGAGCATAGAAGCCTGAGGAAGAATTAATTATGAGCCACAAAGTTAGCGTTGGCGCTTGTATAGATACCTAGATTTTGCTTGTCCGATGGTTGCAAAATGAGATCACGCGACACGGCAAATGTCATAAGTATGAGTCATTTCTCCTTCACTCTAGATTGCTTCTTTCCTTGATTAGTTTCCATCCATTGCTTTAATTGTTCTCACTGTCAGGAAATTTCTCCTTAGTTCCAGGTTGAATCTCTCTTTTATAATCTTCCACCTGTCTTGGCCTCAGGTGCTTTGGAGAATAGGTGAAAAAAAAAACCCTCTTCTTTGTGGCAGCCCCTCAAATATTGGAAGACTGCTATCATGTCATCCCTAATCCTTCTCTGCATCAGATGAAACATACCGTATTTTTTGGACTATAAGACGCACCTTTTTGTCTCCCAAAAGGGGATGAAAATGTGTGCCTTATAGACCAAATGTTGGCAAAGCCCCACCTTTGTTTGGGCTCTGCACGGCCCATTTTTGGGCCTTTTTCAGGTTTTCTTTGGCCCGTTTTTCGGCCTGTTTTTCAGGCTTTTTTCGGCCTGTTTTTGAGGGTTTTCTGGCCTGTTTTTGAGGCTTTTTTTAACCCGTTTTTGAGGATTTTGAACTGTTTTGAGGTTTTTTGAACTGTTTTTGAGGCTTTTTGAACTGTTTTGAGGCTTTTTGAACTGTTTTTTTAAAAAAAACAGCCCAACGATGCCTCAAAATGGGCTGAAAAATGCCTCAAAACCGGCCCCAAAAAGCCTCAAAATGGTTGAAAAAAGCCTCAAAAATTGGTAAAAAAAGCCTAAAAAATGGCTGAAAAAGTTTGAAAAACAGGCTGAAAAAAGCCTAAAAACAGGCCAGAAAAGCTGCAAAAATGGGTAGAAAAAAGGCTGGAAAAGGGCTGAAAAATATTCCCCACAAAGGGCTGAAAATGTGGCGTACGGAGGCCAAAAATCTTTCTGTTCTTTTCCTCTTCTAAATTTCAGGTGTGTCTTATACTTAGGTGTACCCAGTTCCCGACACCGTTCACCATACGCTTTATCTCTTTGTGTTATAAAGACAAATCTTGGTGTTACTTTATTACTCATACCCTCACAAGATCAGCCAAGCAATCCACTCTGACCATAATCCTGGTCTCTGGCATGCTGTGCATCGCTGACACGAGGAGAGAATCTCAGTCCCAATGTTCCTGGCCCCAACATTTCAGGGGGAGGGTAACTTTTTTTTTGAAGGCTACTGTTATCCCTTATTATTTATTTCCACGGTGCACTCAATCCACTTTAATTAAGAATTAGAAGCTTCACGATTACTCACACCGCAGGAGGACAGCATGATGGACGAGAGAAGTCTAGAAAATGGAGTCATTCATTTTTAATAAAGGAGAAGCATACATCACCTAGGCACGGAAAAGACAAGGTAATAAGGATTGCAAGGGGGAACTAATGGAATGCAGCAGGGCCCTTCCTGGAAAGAAGTTGGATCATTTTTTAAAACTTTTTTTTTTGCAAGGAACGCTGTGTCAATGCTGAATTCTGGCCTCTAAATAAAATAGAATAACAGTTGGAAGGGACCTTGGAGGTCTTCTAGTCCAACCCCCTGTTTAGGCAGGAAACCCTACACCACTTCAGACAAATTGTTGTCCAATTTCTTCTTTAAAACTTCCAGTGTTGGAGCATTCACAACTTTCCTCCAGAAGTTGTTCCACTGATTAATTGTTCTGTCAGGAAATTTCTTCTTAGTTCTAGGTTGCTTCTTTCCTTGATTAGTTTCCACCCATTGCTTCTTGTCCTGCCTTCAGGTGCTTTGGAGAATAGTTTGATTCCCTCTTCTTTGTGGCAGCCCCTGAGATATTGGAAGACTGCTATCATGTCTCCCCTTGTCCTTCTTTTCATTAAACTAGGCATACCCAGTTCCAGCAACCGTTCTTCATATGTTTTAGTCTCCAGTCCCCTAATCCTCTTTGTTGCTCTTCTCTGCACTCTTTCCAGAGTCTCCACATCTTTTCTACATCGTGGCGACCAAAACTGAATGCCATATTCCAAGTGTGGCCTTACCAAGGCATTATAAAGTGGTATTAACATTTCATGTGATCTTGATTCTATCTTTCTATTTATGCAGCCTAGAACTGTGTTGGCTTTTTTGGCAGCTGCTGCACACAGATGGCTCATATTTAAATGGTTGTCCACTAGGACTCCAAGATCAAGGAAACAGTTCAATCACCAACAATCTTAGAAGAAACAGCTCAACAAAAAGCAGTCTTAGAAGAGAAACTAAGTCATCTAGTTCAGGGGCCATGAACCTTTCGGACCTCAGGGACCACTAAATTCATAATTTTAAATCCTGTGGACCATTAATATGAATTAGTGATGGGATGGGGTCCTTCAGGCACTTAGCTTGGCCTCCTGTTAGCGGAGAGAAGCGCCAGGGGTCAACCCTAGGTTTGCTGTCCATTGCAGCTAGGAATCTCAAATACGTCAAGAATGAATGTTTGTCTGGTAGCCAGCCCAGGCGCTAGATGGCCCCCTACAAACTCTGTCTTTTGAGGAGCCCGGCCGAAGTTTTGTGCGGCGCTCACTGAAGCGCCTGGACTCCCAGGGAGGGAGGAGGGAAGGAGTGGAGCTACTAAACAGGCAGCCAAGCTAAGTGCCTGAAGGACCCCATCCCGTCAGCGAGTGGTAGTACTGTATTTTTCAGAGTATAAGATGCACCGGAGTATAAGATGCACCAATATTTCAAAGAGGCAAATTTAAAAAAGAAACGTTTTTGCACTCGGCAGACCTCCCAAAAATGGCCCATTTTTTGTCAAAAAAGGGCATGCACAGCCTTTAGGAGGTTTGTAGAGTGCTCCTCGGGGCTGGGGGGGCAAAAACAAGCAAAAAAACAGCCCGTTTTTCATGAAAACAAGCCTGTTTTTTGTCCAAAAAAAAAGAGGCCATAAATAGCCTTTAGGAGGCTTGTAGAGTGCTCCTGGGGACTGGGGGGCAAAAGCGAGCAAAAAAACGGCCCATTTTTTCGCTCATTTTTGCCCTCCCCAGCCCCCAGGAGCACTCTGGAAGTCTCCTAAAGGCTCTACACGGCCACTTTTGCAGAGGGCAGGGTTTCGGGAGGCTAAAAATGCTGTATTCAGTGTATAAGAGGCACCCCGATTTTCACCCTCTTTTTTTGGGGGGGAAAGGTGCGTCTTATACTCTGAAAAATACAGTAATTGCTTCGGTGGGCCTACCTGGCCCAGGGGCCGTAGTTTGAGGATCCCTGATTTAGTGCAATATAAAAAAATGTAAAAATGCAAAGATTTTTCTGCGGACCACCAAAATTTTCTCACGGACCACCAGTTGGTGACCACTGGTCTAGTTTGTGTTTTTTTTTAAAAAATAAAAACACATGGTGTTGGTGATTTGGAAGAGGGATTCATCATTTCTGTTTCTGTTTCTTTTGCAGCTGGTGGGATTTGTGTACGCCTGTTACGTTGTCAGTGTCTTTACAGAAGAAGAAGACAGCTGTGAGTATCTGCTGGCAGAGTATCTATTGATTAAATGACTTTCTTTTCAGTGTTTAAAGGACTTGTAGCTGAAGATGTCGGTACAGGAGAACAGCTATTGTTACCAAAGGGGAACAAATTGGTTCAATGGATATTTCAAGACAGGTTGTTTTTTTAAATGAACCGAAAGAAAAGGATGATGCTTTTATCATCCAGTGGTCCTCCCTATCTATGGAGATTCTCCAGTCATCCAGGTGCTTTTTCAAAAGGCAGCTGGACTAACCATCAGAGGGCTGCAAGGGAGTAGAAATCCTTCCATCCTCCACCATTCAGTCAGAACTGAAGAAGCTCCTGGGTTGAGAAGTGAAACATCTTCAAGGGAAAAAAAACAAAGCCCAGTTGTCTTTTGAAAAAAGTCACCTTTTGGGACAAGTTGTTCTCCGGTTAAAATGTTTACAGAAAGGCATCCGTTGGCGGGGTAATCCGCAAAATGCACCATAGGGGGCGGGAAATGATTTTGCAGAAAATGTGCTTGTTTAGCAGAATTGGCCTTTAGGTGTCGTCTGCTGGGTCGTCTTTTAAGTCTTCAGTACACTTTATTGTATACCATAATTTGGTAAACAAGGTACAAAAACGAAAGAGGGTAGGTAGGAAGAAATCAGGGTGAAATTCAAGCTTTTTCTTCCTTCTTTTTCTCAAAAACTCTTCAAAGAATTCCCTGACTTTATGCAGATGGGCAAGCAATCCCTGAACACTGTTTTTAACATGAATGTTAACAGTCAAGGTTAGATTTTTTAAAAAATATATATATTAACAAACATGTAAAATACACACACACAAAACTTAGACATACACCACATTTACACAATACAATACGAACAGGAGCTTCCTGTTCTTTCTAATAGCAATTATCAATCGATAAGTCAAGGTTAGATTTAAACTACCTATAATGCAGCCATTTGCTCCTTCCTTCCTCCTTCCCTCCCTCCCTCCCTCCCTCCCTCCCTCCCTCCCTTCCATCCATCCATCCATCCATCCATCCATCCATCCATCTAGAGGAACTGTAGAAAACTGAATATGGAGGAAAAATACATTCATAGGCAAGTAGAGTAATCTGAAGATGCATTAAAGAACAATCTGCTGTTGGAATATATCAGGAAAATAATAAAAATGAAAGAAGAAAGGAAGATGGGGGAAGAGAAGGGAAGGGGGAGGGAGGAAGAAAGGAAAAAAGGAGATAAGATGAGGGAGGGAAGGAAAGTGGGAAGGGAGGGAAGGAGAGAGGGGAAGATGAAGGAAGATGGGAGGGAGGAAGGAAGATGAGAGGCAGAGGGAAGGGAGCAAGGGAGAGAGGGGGGAAGGAATGAAAGAAGATGGGAGGGAGGGCAGGAAGAAGGAAGGAAGGAAGATGAGAGGGAGAGGGAAGAGAGCAAGGGAGAGAGGAGGGAAGGAAGAATATGGCAGGGAAGGAAGGAAGATGAGAGGGAAGAGAGCAAGGGAGGGAAGGAAGGAAGGAAAGGAAGGAAGGAAGGAAGATGAGAGGGGGAGGAAGGGAGCAAGGGAGAGAGAGGGGGAAGGAATGAAAGAAGATGGGAGGGAGGGCAGGAGGAAGGAAAAGAAGGAAGGAAGATGAGAGTGAGAGGGAAAGGGGCGAGAGAGGGGGGGAAGGAAGGAAAGGGAGGGAGGGAGGGAGGAAAGAAGTTAAGAAGTACATTCCACATCAGCCAACTTGAAATCTTATTTTTGATTTTTTACATCTGAGTTTGGAATTACTCTCTGAGCGTGGAAGTGGGGGGGGGGGCAAAGTTTGTACCTGGGACACTTTCTCGGAGACTCTGGGATTGCTGCCTCAAAGTATATTGGCTGGCTCAGGAGATAATGGTCTTAGATCCCTAATCCTCCACTAAACAATGCATCAGCTTCAATTGCTCTGTGGGTATATTTTCTTCCAGCAGATCAGAGAACGAGTATTAGAAAACATGGGATTAGGGTTTAGAGTACGTCAATTACTTTTCAGAATTGCCTTAAAAAAAAAAATGTGTTCTTGACCGGAGGGGCTTTTATTGATCCAAATAGCAGCAGAGCTGACCTCTGGATTTCTAGGGCTTGCAATTAATGGCTTGCCTTGTTCTAACCCTTAGCCAAGATAAATAACGGTAACCAGAGACGCTGAAAGCAAATTGCATCGCATTTCATGCGCCTAAAATGATTTAGCGGCCAATTGGAGACGGCATCGTTTTTTGAAAGGCGATGTCTCAACTTCTCGGACATAATTGTCTGGACCTGGGGAGGCAAACCTTTTGGGAAAACTTTTGTGTTTTTTCTTTTTAATTTGTTTTTTCAACCTTTTTGAGCCAACCGTCCCCCTCAGAGAGGGATCCTGGGTGGTGTAGAACAAAACGTTGGCAGAGAAAAACACTACACAGGGAGTCCTCGACATACAACAGTTCATTTAGCGACCGTTCAACGTTACAACGGCACTGAAGAAAGTGATGTGTGCCCGTTTTTCATGCGGACAACTGTTGCGGCAGAGAGAGAGAGAGAGAGAGAGAGAGAGAGAGACAGAGAGAGAGAGAGAGAGAGATGAAGCCTGCGCTGTCCGTCAGCCCTCAGATGGAGAGTCAACAGCCCCCAGGTGTGGAGATGGCTGAGGAGGAACAGGAGGAACAGCTGGACTGAACATCAGTCCAGTGCCTGATGCATGGATGCACAGAAGGCAGAGGAGAGGAGAACAGTGGAAATCTATGGGCCGGTCCTTGAGAAGGAAGAACCACTGCTGTTAGGGAAACCTCACCCTATAGCAATAGCAATAATAGCAATAGCAGTAGACTTATATACCGCTTCATAGGGCTTTCAGCCCTCTCTAAGCGGGTTACAGAGAGTCAGCATATTGCCCCCAACAATCCGGGTCCTCATTTTACCCACCTCGGAAGGATGGAAGGCTGAGTCAACCCTGAGCCGGTGAGATTTGAACCGCTGAACTGCTGATCTAGCAGTAGCCTGCAGTGCTGCATTTAACCACTGCGCCACCTTGGCTCTTATCCCCTAACTCTGGGGATAAAAGACAGGGGGCAATTTGAAATTTACCCAGCACAGCACTATCATTCATTTGTTGGTTATCTTTCTCCAAATTAATAGAGACAGGAAGAAAATTTAAGTAACTTTTTCTCTTTCTTCCATCCGCTTCTCTTTGTCTGTCTCATCCTCCTCTCTTGGTCACTTGTCCGTTTAATACATGGGCTGGCATTTTGGAAGGACAACGACGTGGGGCAGGAAGCGGAATTGAAAAGAGAAGAAGGCAGTAGAGTTGGAGGGGGGGGGGGAACAATCTGTATTCCTCAATAACTTCAAATGGAAAAGCAACGATGTGGCGATGATTTATCAAGAAATCCATAGTTCATTTCAAGCCGTTTCCCCTGCTCTCGTCTTGCAAGGTGCCAAGTCACCCAATAATTAATACCTTTTAAAAAAAAAAACCACGGATATTTCAAACTCTGGAAGGACGTGGCCTTCCACTGACCAGAACTAATTGGCGGCGCTTTTATTCTTTGCAATTCTTTGAAATTGTTCCTTTGATATGAAGCAGGAGAGACAGAGAGGCACCTGGTGATCAGGTGATGTCAGCCCCACGGGATGGGCCAGACCAGAAACATCAAGTCCACAAAGGGGCTCAAAATTTCTTTTATGGAGACAAGCGGTTACAATAGAATCTTAGGAGTCTAATTCCCCTGCAGAAAAAGTGGCATATAAATCTAATGTTGCCACAGCCCGCCCCCCCTCAAAAGACTTGGTGAAATTTTAGGATTTAAATATTGTGTTTCTGATTCACCTCTGCAAAAATGACAAACACTGTAGTTAAAGCAATATTCCCTTTATTTGGAGCACCGGCAGTCCCAATAAAAAGTTTCTCTTTCCCCGCCAGCTAAGAGGTCCATCCGATAGTTGTCTGCCACATCTATTCATCTCCGCCCCCTGCCTTTTATCCCCAGACCTAGGGTGGGGCTTTGCTAGCATCGGTGGCTCTTCTTTTCCCAAGGACCGCCCCATAGATTTCCACTGCTCTCCTCTCCTCTGCCACATCTATTCAGAGTAAGGCTTTGCTAGCAGCAGTGGCTCTTCGGGGCCAAGGACCAGCCCATAGATTTCCACTGCTCTCCTCTCCTCTGCATTCTGTGCATCCGTGCATCAAACACTGGACCCAGCTGTTCCTCCTCTTCCTTGGCTTCGTGCTGCTGGGGAAACCTAGGTCAGAACAACAAGAACAACAAGAAACAACTAATGGAAACTAACTAAAGAGAGAAGCAAGGAGGAATTTCCTGACAGTGAGAACTGTGAATCAGCGGAACAATTTGCCTTCAGAGGTTGTGAATTCTCCAACACCGGAGGGGTTTAAGAGAAGATTGGACAATCATTTGTCTGAAACGATACAGGGTATCCTGCCTGAGCAAAGGGTTGGACTCGGGGTGGGATTCACTCAGTTTGCACCACTTCAGGAGACCCGGTTGTTAACTTTCTGAGCCGTTTGGTGAACTGGTTGTGGGAAGAAATCATCAGGGCAGAGAACCGGTTGTTAAATGATTTGAATCCCACCCCTGGTTGGACTAGAAGACCTCCAAGGTCCCTTCCGTCCCTGTTATTTTGACAAAAGTGACTTACGACTGTTTTTTTTACACTTACAACCGTTGCACCGGTTCCACCACAAAACCGCGGAGTACAAAATCGCGCTCGATGAAAGCGCACATTTGACGTCATCACAGCGCGACGAAAACATCGCGCTGTGATCGAAAAATGTAAAAATAAAGCGAAAACCTTACCCTAACCCCCCCAAACCTAACCCTAAACCTAACCCTAAACCTAACCCTTAACCTAACCCTAAATCTAACCCTAAACCTAACCGTTAATGTAACGCTAAACCTAACGCTAACCCTTAACCTAACGCTAAACGTAACGCTAACGCTCTAACCCTAACCCTCACCCTTAACCTAACCCTTACCTTTATGTGAATCGGCTTGCTTTAATTTTAATTTTATTTCAATTTTTAATTTTTTTCGTCGCGCTGTGATGACGTCACATGTGCACTTTCGTCAATCGCGATTTTGTCCTCCGCGGTTTTGACGGGTCACGGTTGCACCATCCCCAGGGTCATATGATCAAAATTTGGACACTTGGCAACCGGATCATATTTATGATGGTTGCGGAATAACCACATTTTCTGAGATAGTGTAGCGTTTCCTGCTTGAGAAGGGGGTTGGACTAGAAGGCCTCCAAGGTCCCTTCCAATTCTGATAATTGTTGTCTGCTCTCCTGTTAATTAAACGGCTTGAGGAGCATCCTATGATTAAAGTCTGTATCTGCAGGGTTTCATTTTGTAGGTGCAGGCATTGCTTGTTTGTAAACAATTTGGGGGGGAATTCCTAGCGCTGTCATGACCGAATTATTAAAAACGTGGGGACAATTAAGTGTGGGTTTAATTCTCCTGTGAAAACCATGGGGGCCTTTGCACGCTTCGATGAGTTCATGCCCTTTTGTTTTGCACATTTGGTTCCATGTTGTGTTTTACGCCTACGTCTTTGCATCCCCCTCCGTGCCGTCCTCCTCACCTTCCTTTCATTGTCTTTCAATTGTGCCATTGTTATTTGCTTGTGTTGTGGATTTTTTTTCCTTTCTTTCAGTTGATTTCATTGGTGGATTTGACCCATTCCCTCTCTACCATGTTAATGAAAAGCCTTCCAATCTTTTGTTCAAGCAGACGTACCTGTAAGTATGCTGTAGGGAGGCTCCGAGGCTCTTTTCTCGGTGGTATCCTTGAAATAAATCAGAGAATTTTATTAGGGGTGACTACAGGGTGTGGTTTTTTTAATTGAAAAAAGTCAAAATGGCTTCCATAAGGGTACAATCTAAGTTTCACAAAGATACACTGCCCACAGAAAATGGGTGGAACTTGGATCTGTCTAGCTGTCTGTCTTTCTAAATCTGTCTGTCTGTCTGTATCTTCATCTGCCTCTCTCTCTGTTTTATCTATCTCTATCAATCTATAACATCTGTCTGTCTATCATCTGTCTGTCTGTCTATCTATCATCTGTCTGTCTGTCTATCTATCATTTGTCTGTCTGTCTGTCTTTCTATCATCTATCTGTCTGCCTATCTACCTACCTACCTACTACCTACCTACCTACCTATTTACGTATGTTTACCTACCAACCTACCAACCTATCTACCTATCAACCATAGATGATAGCTAGTTAGCTATTATCTATGATCTGTATCTCTATCATCTATCTGTCATCTATCGATCTGTCTATCATCTATTATCTATCTAGCATCTGTCAGTTTGACTCTGTCTCTATCTATCTATCTATCTATCTATCTATCTATCTCATCTATCTATCTCATCTATCTATGTCATCGATCAGTCTGTATCTCTGTGTGTGTGTGTGTGTGTGTGTGTGTGTGTGTGTGTGATTTATTGGTCTATATCTATTTATCTGTCTGTCTGTCAGTCTGCAATCAATGTCTGTATCTCTCTCTCTCTCCCTCTCTCTGTCATTTATAGGTATCTATCTACCTATCTCTCTATCTATTTATCTATCTATATAATCTATCTTTCAAACAGCCATCTATCTATCATCTGTCTGCCTGTCTATTATATATCAATCACATTTTTAAATAGGTGGAGCTTGGACTGACCCTTGTAGACGCCATCTTGACTTCCGCCTAAGGCCACCTCTGAATCTTGTGATCACAAAGATTCCCCAACTAATTTCATCAATTCTGCCAAATTCTTTTGACTATGAAAATCCTGCACAGACCAAGGGATTGGATTCAATTCTTCTATGATTCTAATCATCCATTTGGTGTTGCATCTGAGAAAAAGCTTGCAGATTCATTTTAATTTTGCCTTGCCAACATCAAACGATGGTTAATAAAGAAATAAAAAATCAATAAATTTTGGTTGTAGATTGGGATGACATATAAGAATGTGGTTACTGAGATGCATAATGGATAGAAGAGAAAGAGCCAGGAGATGGTGAGTTCTAGTCCCGCCTTAGGTACGAAAGTCAGCTGGATGATTTTTGGACCAGTCACTCATTCTCAGCCCAACCTACCTCACAATGTTGTTGTGGGGAAAACAGGAGGATTCCATTATTATAATATCTATATATATATAAATGTCTGTGAGAGAGTGTGTGTGTTTGTGTGTGTGGACTCTGGAACGCCTCGAGCAATTTTAACCAAACGTGGTACACAGATGACTTACCCTCTGGAGAAAAATACTGTGGGTCAAACATTCCTAACACCCCTCGGATGTGTCTTCTGTTAAGATACAGCCTGTTGTGCCTTAAAATGGCTTCTACTGTACAGCGCAGTGGAGTTCCCATGGTAACGGCTTCACACTACTCCACAAGGGGGCTTCCTCTGGTAAGGGGGGGGGAAATCCAACATTAGAAATTACGTTTGGCTGGGACACTTTCCCCCTATAAATAAATACCTGGGCAACTCCAGGTTATCATCTAGTTACTTATAAAGTAATAAAGGCAGGATAAACAGCTAATAAATAAAAATATGATGAGAATACTGAAAAAAAGAAAAAAAAATGGTAGGCAAACATACAATTCATCATATTGTCCGCTCACTTTCCAATTCAGTATAAGCAGAGAAGAATCAGCATCCAAATTTTCAGGGATCCTATTAATATTTCTGGAGTAGCTCCTGCAAATGCACTTGGGCAAAATTTAGACTATAGCATGTCAGGAAGAGTCTCCTTGTTGGCAAGGTGGGTGGCAAGCAAATTTCGCTAATGAATAAACGAGGGAGAATGCGGGATATTGCGGTCACCCGAATTAGCTGGATGGAATGCAAAGCCCATCAGCCTTTCTGGCACCCAAATTGCATTCCTGTTGCATTCTCTTCTAGGCGCTGCGCTTAATGCCAGAGAGAAGGGGAAGGCTGAGCTAATTTGACACAGCTCTGGCAATGTGGGATTTGGAGAAAGAAAGAAAAAGAATGAAAAGGGAAAAAAGGGGAAGGGAGGGGAGGCAGGGAGGAAGGAGATGGGATGAAGGAAGAAAGGGAAAGAGGGAGGGAAGGAAGGGGAAAAGGAAAGAAAGGGGAAAGAAGGGAGGGGAGGAAGGAAGGAAGTGAGGGAAGGAGGAAGGAAGAAAAGAGGGGGAGGGAAGGGAGGGAGGAAGAAAGGAAGTGTTGTGGCCTACCAGTGGCCAGCGGAGCTGGCAGTAGAATCGGACAGTGAGGAGGTTGGGGAGGAACATGGGCCAGTCCTGGAGGCTGGGGAAGGATCAGACAATGACTTTTCATCAGAGGCAGAGAGGGGGCCAAGGCCATCTGGCAGAGATCAGATGCCTACAGAGCTAGACAGCAAGGAGGCAGAGGAACAGCTGGAGCCTGTTCTCAGTGTGCATATGGCCAGAAGGAAAGAACCGCTAAGTCACGGTCAACTTAGGAGTAAAGTCACAGGTAGAAGATAATTGCCCCCCCGCATAGGAAATAAAAGAGATCTGTTGAAGATCTGTCCATGAATCTCAGAGACTCTATGCCCAGCCTTTCCTCGCACAGCACCTCATTTGGAAAATATTTACATGGCAGCTTTCCAAGCTAGATAAGGTCTGTGGTCATAAATATTCCTTTGAAAGACTGTTTGCCAGGTCTTTGCTGAATGTGAATGAGAGGGATTCACATCCATTTAATAAGAAGGGTTTTTGTCAGGACCAGGATTCTGCCTTGTGCTTTGGGGGGGAAGCCTAGGTCAGAACAGGAAGATTGGAAAGAGGGAAGGGAGGAAAGGAGCATCAGATGCAGCTGGGCCAGGCCAGTGTCTCGGGGCATAGAGAAAGTCCCGCGTCTCCCAGAGTGACCAATGCGCCATGTCGTAATGGGCTCCAGGAAGAGGAGGGGATGCCGTCTCCCCACTGTGAAGTGCGCTAAATTTAAGCCTGCTGGGCAGGGCACTGCAAGAGCAGCAAGCAGGCCATGGAGGCGGTGAGAGCACTGGCGCCAGCTGCAGCTGGGCTGGGACAGTGTCTCGGGGCAGAGAGAAAGTTGCAGGGCACCCCAAGCGACTGAGGTGGGCGCAGCACTAACGAGGGCTGGAAGAAGAAGAGGCGAGAACAGGTGGCGGCATCACTCCCGCTCTGGAATATGGCAAGTATCCATCTGCTGCTATCGCCTTCTCAGGCGAGGAGCAACTAGGAGGGGGAGAGGGAGGGGTGGGGCCAGCCAGTGGTGAGTTCAGCTGGCAGGAAGCCATAGCAGGGGGGCAAAAGAGCTTCATTTATTTGGGAACCTGAAATGACTCTTGATTTAAATCACATGGTAAAAAGCACCCAAATTAGAAGAAAAAACAGCATCAGCAAAAGGTTGCAGGAGGTTGTGGCAGCTGAAAACGGAGCTCAGGTGGGCCACAAGTGGCCCTGTCGAGGTTCATTTTCACCAGCAGAGGCATCTCTGACCGGTCCTTCGCTGTTTCCAGGGCTGTCCTGCGGGCCAGATCTAAAGACCCCGTGGGCCGGATCCGGCCCAAGGGCCTTGAGTTTGACACCTCTGCCCTGGGAGGGTGGGGGAGGAGATAAATACTCTTTGAGTTTCAGGATTGAATACCTTCCAAATTGCTCCTCATTTGGATGGATACAGCCGGAGATTAAATATTGGGGTTTTTTTCATGCAAAGTGGGGATCCACGATGCCTCTGTGGAGCAATGGGAAAGCTACTTGCTTTACTAATCCAGGAGGAAAGAAGCTCAGGAAGGAAGCAGGAAGAAAAGAGGGGCTTCAGGATCCAGAGGGAGGGGAAAAAGGAGGGGCCCCCAATCGTGTTGCAAGCAAGATAGCATAAAAATATTGGTGATTAAGAATCGCTGCATGCTTACATCCTGGAACCAGGGCTGGGCTGCAGGGGGTTTGCAGGGGTTCGGGAGAACCTCTAGCTAAGATTCTGTGCAGTTCAGAGAACCCCCAAATCTCACTCCTGGCTGGCCTCGCCCACTCCGCCCTGCCCCTCCCAGGAATCCCCACATGGCCCATTTTGGATGCAGGTAAGTGCAGGGCACGCGTGGAGGCTTGGGGAGGGCCTACCGGAAGTTCGGGAAGGCCAGAAACAGGCCTGTATCCGGCCTCCAGAAGGCCTCCGTAGCCTGGGGAGGCCATTTTCGCCCTCCCGGAGGCTCGAACAAAGCCTCTGGAGCCCAGGGAGGGCAAAAATCCCCCCCCCCACTGTGGTGCAGGAGGCTGACTAGACCATGCCCACCATAGCCACAGCAGCCAGGAAGAGAACCCCTTGCTAAAAATTTTGAAGTCCACCCCTCCTGGAAATATATGAGCCCCGAGCACAGCGGTAAATTACTACACCCACGTTACACCTATCCTCCGTGAGCTGCACTGGCTACCTATTGGTCTCCAGACTCGCTTCAAGGTGCTAGTCGTTACTTATAAAGCCCTACATGGCATCGGACCCGGGTACCTGAGAGACCGCCTCCTGCCGATTACCTCCCATAGACCGATCAGATCGCACAGACTAGGCCTCCTCCGGATCCCATCTGCCAGCCAATGTCGGCTGGCGACTCCCCGGGGGAGAGCCTTCTCTGTTGCAGCTCCAGCCCTCTGGAACGAGCTCCCCGTGGAGATCCAGACCCTTACTACCCTCCCGGCCTTCCGCAAAGCCACTAAGTCCTGGCTGCTCCAGCAGGCCGGGGGGCTGTTGAAGTATTCTTTTTAGCAGGGCTGCCTCACAAGACTGGCAGCAGCCTTGCGAGTCTGAAAATGCATTTCTCCCCCTCCCCCTTCCTCACCTTTACACTCCCAAGACATTAGGGAGGGTCCCTTCCGGAGACATTTGTACCTGCGTCTTGTCTGCAGTTCTTCCTCCTGTCTCCCAAAACCGTCTTCCCGTGTCTTTACACAACCTTGACACACGTTAACAACTTCCAGGAGAATCCAATGTTGCATGATCAATGGTGGCAAAGTGTGCAGATGGCTGGCTGTCTCTCACTCTGGGCTCCCCTCTGTCTTCTGCTCTAAACTCTTTTTTTTTTGTGTTCACACTTTCTCCTAGGCCTGCATAAATGACAAGGATCCAGTGACTGGATAGGCGGGAAGCATCCATCCCCATCCGAAATGCCAAATGTTCCGCCGGGTACTGTTGGCAGCCAAGGAATGGGAGATGCCTTCCAGGTGAAAGAGCACGACACCTCCATGGGATCACTATCCTCTACTTGGTGCTTCAGGCTTGCTGGCATCTGCTCAGACAATGCCTCATTAGTGGATTTCTAGGTTTTGTTATGAATGAATGAGTATTTCCTTCTTTCTCTCTCCTCCCCGCCCAAACCCTACCTTCACTCCGTTGGGATTATGAAGAGAACATTTGGAAAATGCATATTTGGCTCTTTTCTTCCGTATGACAATGAAATTGCATCGCCTCTGGATATTTGGAGGCATAAACTTTTGTTATTATCAATGGACTACTTCTCACTCCCCTTTCAACCTCCTCACCTACCCTGAACCATCTCAACTTTGTGGTTTCTATTAATGGACAAGCTGTTAATTAAAATTATCTGTATCTGGGAGTTCTTCTAAGTGTCGTAGGAAATAAGATTGGGAAAAGCCTTAAAATCCCCACTCGCTCTCCAACTATTCTTCACTTAGGACAATTAAAATTGGTGGGAAGCTTTGCCACATTCTAGGCCAGGGGTCAACAATCTTGCATTCCTCTGCTGCGACTCCCTGTCGCCAGTGGGCTCCACAATTGATGGGGCTTTCGGTTAGGACAGGTAGAGGAAAAAGGATGCCGCGCTAGGAGGAGACTCTCTGGTGGGGGAACCAAACTTCCGGTTGGTCCCAGGACTAAACAGGGGGCTTCCAGTTAGGACCTCTGTGGCTCTTTGAGTGCTTAATGTTGCCGACCCCTGTTCTGGGCAAAACAAATCAGGGCCAAAGACAAAGTGCCAATTTTAGCTCCCCTCCATTGACTTTGCAACTTGCAACTTTAATAAGATTTGTATGCCGCCCACTCCCAAGGGACTCTGGGTGGCTCACAACAAAAGTAAAAACATAAAAATATTAAAAATACAATTATTTAAAAATAAGATATCATCCATTCAATCAAGTGGGGCTGGATATTAATCAACAGCCCCAAGCCTGCCGGAACAGCCAGGTCTTGGTTGCTTTACGGAAGGCCGGGAGAGTGGTAAGGATCCGGATCGCTGCAGGTAGCTCGTTCCACAAGGTTGGCGCAGCTACAGAGAAGGCCCTCCCTCGGGGAGCCGCCAGCCGGCATTGTCCGGTCGACGGCACCCGGAGGAGGCCCAACCTGTGCGATCTTATTGGTTGTTGGGAGGTGAATGGCAGGAGGCGGTCTCTCATTGAGAAGGTGTGTCTTGACTTACGATTTATTGCATTTTCATTTAAAAGTAATATGTTAGTTGAAATGTCTCCAAAGTGTTTTGTCAAAAGACAACTGGACTTTTTTACACACACGCACCCCGACGACATTTCGCTTCTCATATAAGAAGTGTCATTGGTTCTGGGGGGATGAAGGGATCGTGTTTCTTCTGGTTGTTTGCACTCTCTCTGAGAGCCATTGAGGTCTCCTGAGAGTTGTGGCCTCAGGGCCACCTGAATTAGAGTGCAAACCGATATGGAATCTTCTTGAAACTGCTAAAAGGACTACCTCGTAGACGTGAGATATGTGGTGTCTTATCCCTCCCTTTCTGTTGAGAGGGGGCTGTTCAGTTTTAACCAGGGGTGGGCTTCAAAAATTTTAGCAAGCGGTTCTCTGCTCGGTTGCTGGGTGGGCGTGGCCTAGTTGGCCTCCTGCACCATGGTGGGGGGGGGGGCTTTCTGCCCTTCCTGGGCTTTGGAGGTTTTTCTCAAGGCTCTCCGGAGGCCGGAAATGGCCCCATTTTCGGCATTCCCGAACTTCCTGTAGGCCCGTTTTTCACCCTCCCCGAGCCTCCACCCATTCTCTGCACTTACCTGCATGCGAAATGGGCTGTGTGGGGACTCCTGGGAGAGATGGGATGCAGTGGGCGGGGCCAGCCAGGAGTGGGATTTGGGAGTTCTAGGAACTGCACAGAATCTTAGCTAGAGGTTCTCCTGAACCCCTGCGAACCCCCAGCAGTCCACCCCTGGTTAACATAGATGACCTCTTTTTATCCCTCTTTCAAACCAATGGTCCACATTCTGGATAGATCATTGGTTTGAAGAAGGTGGACTTCAACCCCCAGAATTCCCCATCTTGCCACGTATCTTAGAGTCGCATACCCAGCTGAGGAATTCTGGGAGCTGAAGTCCATCTTTCTTGAAAGTTACCAAGTTTGAGAAACACTGTGTCAGCGTTCCAAATATCATCGAGAATTAAATCAGAGTCCAAGGCAGAGCTTTCATCAAAGTTCCAATTTAATAAGAGAGACACGTTGGTACAAACTGTGGAAACCCGAATCTGAAGGCTTCCTGGGTTTCCACCCAGTTGAAAGTTCAAACCCTTGCCCCCACACCCACAAGTCCATCACATGGTCTAATCTTCTACTGCCACGCTGGCATTTCCACCCATCTAGTTCCGGTCAGGTGCAGAGGTGCGGAGACAAAGAATGACCTTGGGCTTCTAGAAAGGCATTTTTTATTTCAACAACAACCCATTCTACACCTTACGATTCTCCCCTCCCAATTCCCCACTAATGAAAAAGCATAGTAAAATAAGAGGGTGTGTGGCAGGCCAAAGATCTTAAAAGGAATATGACTGCAGGCCTTACACACTGATTTAGGGGAAGGATTAAACTTATACACATAGACCACAATACTTCATACACTGCACAGGTTGTGTCAATGCTGGACCGATAACATCTCTGCCCCCTTTTAATTGGAGATGTCAGAAATTGGATCTGGGACCTTTTGCATTTTGTGTTACAAAGTTGTGTGATCCAACTGCAGATATTCTAGCAGTGGGATGGCAAAGCTGCAGTTTTCTACAATGAGTATTACAATGAACCTTTAAGGATGAACAGGACAAGAAGAAGAAGAGAGAATGCAAAAACGGCACATGGTTTTCAATGGCTGTGGTAGTTAAAATCCCCATGAATTGGGACTGACTCCCTTACGTTGGCATGGACATAACTATACAGGTAGTCCTCCACTTACGACCACACCGAGCCCAAATTTTATGTTGCTAAGGGAGAAATGTGTTAAGGGAATTTCGCCCCGTTTTTACGACTTTTCTTGCCACGTTTGTTAAGCGAATCGCTGAAGTTGTTAGATTAGTTACATGGTCGTTAAGTGAATCTTACTCCCCCCTGGATTTCGCTTGTCAGATGGTTGCAAAAAGGGATCACGTGACTCCGGGACACTCCAACCGCCGCGCGAGTAGCGGCAAGCAGATGCAGAAGAAGGTGAGTCAGTAGAAAACACCCCCCCAAAATAAGACCTAGTGCCTTTTTTGGTGGAAAATGTATATAAGACCGGGTCTTATTTTCGGGGAAACATGGAATCTAGGTTGGTGAACCTGTGGTCAATTGTGCAATCCAGAATTCTCCATGCTACAATTCTAACTGCCCAGTTCTTCTATAACCACAGCCTCCGGGACATCATGTATCACTCCAGATTTTATTCCTCTCTTCATCACCATATTTTTATTTTTTTTTAGTTCTGGGTTAGTTCTACTAACCCAGTAGACTACCCAGTAGTAGTTCTACTACTCCCAATCCTGTTGATGTCTCCTCCTTTTGTGCGCCTAGATAAAATGTTGGCTATGTAAGCGACAGGCATTAAGAGACCTGGTATCACACACACTTAATTGGATAAGCGATTACATCTGATGCCTTCTTTATACCTTTGGTTCTGCACCAGAAGATTGAAGAAAGCCTTCTACATTTGGGACACTCGTAAATTATCCCTGATTTGCCGCAGGCGTCCAACTCATGACCAAGCAGGTTTGACATTATGGGAATCAAGATGGGGAAGCTATAATAAAGTCTATAAACTTGATTAAAATCTCAGAGCCTCTCAACCGGATCCAGCTTTGAAAGCAATTTTAGATGGCTCGTTCAGAAGACCTAACCACCTTGATTTGCACAAGTATATAAAATTATTGTACTGTGTGACCTATAAGGTGATGTGCATTGTCTAACTTCTATTAGATCTTTATAGGGTCTTGGGGTTCATAGTAAATCTCTAAAGACTTTTAAGGCTAGGTAATACACCCAATAAGTTCTTTATTTGCCTTTCTTCTCTTCTTATAAAACAAAATTAAACCAAGGCTCACTATATCACCCCCTGAAAACTAATCCTCAGTTGCTCTTTCTTTCCGGAACACAATTTCTGGCAGTAAGAAGACCTCTGTGTTATATGGGGCAAAGAAGAGAAATCTTCCCAACGGAGAAGTATTATCATTAATTGCACAGTGTTGGGTGCAGTGATCCAGAGCAGAATTGCAGGACAGCCTTTGTGTTTGTGTGTCTGTGTCTGTGTGTGTCTGTGTATTTACGAGCGCAACCACAAAACCGCTCCTTCAGTCTCAGCGCCTGGCGGGAATACTTCGCTTTATATTTCAAGGAGAATTCCTGGGCCATAGGATGCTTGATTTGTCCTTCAGCCAAAAATTACAAACCGGACCCAGTTTGCTTTGGGAACTAGGCAGTTGCCAAAACTTCAGCCAAAGCGCTAATGGGAAGGATGATAGACCCTTTGGCTTGTTTCGCAACTAAAAAGAAATGTTTTTGTTTTGGGATGTATGTTTTGGATCCTGGCCAAGGAAACGAATCGTTGCGAATTGCAAAGTACAAATCTGGGTTTCATTGTGAGTGCTGAAGAGAGAGATGGAACTTGATTTTTCCGGGTCCCTAAGCCCCCATCCCATCTGCTAAGCCCTTGGAAAAATTGGCCGTAGAGTTTCTCTCCACAGTGAGGCAGGAAATGCGACAATTGTAGTGTGAAAGCAACCGTCAGTTTCTAGACTGATAAAGATTCAGGATGTTATTGGGCAATGAGTCAACTAGAAAAATAGAATGCAAGGGATCTTGGAGGCCTTCGAGTCCAATCCCCTGCTCAAAGCAGACTTTATACAGCTGTGTTTTCCCGAAAATATGACCTACCCTGAAAGTAAGTCCTAGCTTGATTTTTTTTACATGTGCATCTAATATAAGCCGTAAAGGTAAAGGTTCCCCTCGCACATATGTGCTAGTCATTCGTGACTCTAGGGGGCAGTACTCATCCTCATTTCAAAGCCGAAGGGCCAGCGCTGTCTGAAGACATCTCCGTGGTCATGTGGCTGGCATAACTAAACGGAAGGCCCACAGAACACCATTACCTTCCCACCAAAGGTGGTCCCTATTTTTCTACTTGCATTTTTTACATGCTTTTGAACTGCTAGGTTGGCAGAAGCTGGGACAAGTCACGGGAGCTCACTCCATTACACGATGCTAGGGATTTGAACCGCCGGATTGCCGGCTTTTCTGATTGACAAGCTCAGCGTCTCAGCCCCTACGGCCCAAATATAAGTCCTACCACCCCAAATAAGGCCTAATTAAGACCCCGCCCACTCCAGGGTGCCTGGGTAAAAATTAAGCTAAGGTGGAGATGGGGGTGGTGGAGCTGCCCTACTGCTTACCTTCGGACAGTTGCAGCCAGGCTGGGCACATCCTGACACCTGCCTTGCCAATCCATTTCTTTGGCAGTTGGCAGCATTTTTATTTATGATAGTTGGAATGTCCTGGGATCAGAGTAACACAAAACCAGGCAGGATGAGACAGGATGATCAGATAGATTTAAGACGAGAGAGATAAGAAATCTGATGCTTGGCAATTGACCCATATTTATGATGGTTGCAGTGTCCCAGGGTCACGTGATCCCTTTCTGTGACCTCCTGACAAACCTAACAACCAGGTTACTAAATTAACGGAGGCAATGATTCACTTAACGACGTCGGCAGGAAAAGTAGTAAAACGGAGCCAAAACCACTTAAGAAATGTTTCACTTAGCCACATAAATTTGGGGCTCAATTGTGGTCGTAACTCAAGGACTACCTGTCAGGACTCCTTCACTTAATAACCAAGAAAGAAACCACTCAACTCCATTTTGCAGAATTAAGAGTACTTTTACTGATTATAAGTAATGAGAAGCTAAGCAAAGCTGGATCTGAGCAAAAGCGCGCGAAAGCGTTAGATATCAATACATGATTTATTCCCCTCCCCTTGGTAACCCCAGTCCATAGTCCAATCCAATATCTCCACAGCTGTCAGGTGGGAGACATCTTCAAAAATCATCATCAGGGTTGGGTAGTATTATTTTTTTTTACGTCATTTTATTGAGATTTATAGGCCGCCCTTCTCCCTGAGGGGACTCAGGGCGGCTTACAATCACAAGGAGAGGGGGTGCAGTACCAAGAGACAAACAATAGTGAACAAAATAAAATGGTAAACCACAACATGCATTCAACAGTCAACACTCGGGCGGGTAAATTGGAAACAGCCAAGGTGGCGCAGTGGTTAAATGCAGCACTGCAGGCTGACTGCTAGATCAGCAGTTCAGCGGTTCAAATCTCACCGGCTCAGGGTTGACTCAGCCTTCCATCCTTCCGAGGTGGGTAAAATGAGGACCCGGATTGTTGTTGGGGGCAATATGCTGACTCTGTAAACCGCTTAGAGAGGCCTGAAAGGCCTATGAAGCGGTATATAAGTCTACTGTTATTGCTATTGCTATTAATCTATCCCCAGGCCTGCTGGGAGAGCCAGGTCTTGAGGGCTGTGCGGAAGGTCTGGATGGTGGTGAGGGTACGAATCTCAACGGGGAGATCGTTCCACAGGGTCGGAGCTGCAACAGAAAAGGCTCTCCTCCGTGTAGTCGCCAGTCGACATTGACTGGCGGATGGAATTCGGAGGAGGCCCAGCCTGTGCGATCTAATCGGTCGGAGGGAGGTGATCGGCAGAAGGCGGTCTCTCAAATATCCAGATCCACTACCATGGAGTGCTTTAAAGGTGGTCATCAATACCCTGAAGCGCACCCGGAGACCGACAGGTAGCCAGTGCAGCTCGCGGAGGATGGGTGTAATGCGGGCGAACCGCGGTGTGCCCACTATCACTCGCGCGGCTGCATTCTGGAGTATCTTGATCTTCTTTGGGTATCAAAGATATAAACGCTGTCTTCCAAGATGGAGGCACTTCACCTTCCATTTGAATCATATTAAATAATTCTCTAAGAGGTTCTACCATTTCTAACTGTAAATTTTTATGGTAAACCGCTGTCAAACCGTCTGTACCTGGTGCTTTCCCTAACTTTTATTGCTTAATTACCTGCAAGATTTCCCCCGAGGTTATTGGTTGATTCAATTTTTGCCTGTGCTCTTCTCTAACTAAAGGTATTTTCTCTTTATCTAAATATTTGCCTATATCTAGAGCATTAATTTTATCCCCTTTATACAGTTCTGTAAAAAATTCCCGAAATGCCTTTTGAATCTCTTCCTGTTGAAACACCTCCTTCCCACTGTAAATCAGTTTAGATATATTTCGAGTTTTCCTTTTTTTCCTAATCTGATAAACTAACCATCTGCCAGGTTTGTCAGGTTGGTATGCCGGACAGTTGGCCTTGGCGGGAAACTCCCCTCCTTCCATATGCGCAAACGAATGGTGTGAACAACTCCCCATTAGCAGTCCTCCTATACAGATTATTTCCCTCACCCAAATACCATGCCCACCCTCCCCGTTTCAATGGCAGCCGAAAAGCAAGCAGCAAAACAGAGGCTGACACTGCCCATATTGTCTGTTACCCATGAAAAGTCTCTCTGTTATCCACCAAAAAAGCTGCCACTTCCCAAAATTCTAGGAAAAATGCTAGAAAGACTATCAGAGATTTTTTTTTTCACTCTTACGGACTCTCGCTCGATCTTGTAGATTAATCCTACACGGGAAATAGTTCAGGGGCTTGAATTTTTGTAATTCCACCCAAGCCTATCGTCTTTATAAAACTTGCTACAAGGGACTCTGTGAGAACCGTGCCTGGAAAATTTTCTCCTCTCCTAGAAAAAACGAAATACTCTAGGAAATATTAAAAAGGCAGAATATTGTATTTCCTTGGATGAGAAATGGAGAAACATGTTTTTAGGAAGGAAAAAGACTCACTCTTAATAGCCCCCACCATCCTCAATAGCTCACAGCAGATGTCCACACTTAAGAGATAAAGAGATAGCTAGGTCTATTCATAGGCAAATGCTTTCACCTAAGATCCAGCAAAGGTAGGATTAGCCCTCTACCATCTCACCACATGGCACCTGAGAAGATTACATCACCCAGCAAGGCTCAACCAAGCCTGGGACTCAGGACAGCCTACTGAGTTGCCTCTGCATGGCCCCATGGGAGTCTGACAACCAATCAGAATACAAGCTCAAATTCAAAAGCCCAGAGAGGGCTTAAAACCCAGGGACTCTCAGCATCTCTTCCCCTTTTTTCCTTCACCCAACATCTTCAAGGCATGTGATCCTGTCCACCATTAAAACCATCTTTCCAAACAGCCACCATGTTTCCAGCGTCTGTCTCCCCACTTGGAACTGAACCCAGGACATTTCTTCTAACAGGTTTTAGCAGCTGCCAAAAAGCTTAACAGAAAAGTCGAAATATATTTAAAACAGCTCTTATAAGTGATTTAAAAAAAAAGCAAAAGAAGAATTTTGGGCTTCATGTTTCCTGTAACGTATCTCTAATTAATAGATAGATATTATCTAATTTTATCTACTAAATATCTATTAAATATTATCTGGCTTGTTTAAATGTTCCCTCTCTCCCTATCGAGGGGGTGTAACTAGTGAGGTCCTCCGGCATCTGTCTTAGAACTTCTGCTTTGAAATATAATGATTTCAGGATCTGGATTCTGGATGTACCTTAATGGAACAGTGAAGCTTATTGATGGCACTAAATTATTCAGAGTGGTTAAAACAGTAACGGGGTTGCAAAGAGCTCCAGAAGGATTTCGGCGCATTTAAAGGCGTGGGTGTCAAAATTGCAGATGTCATTCAAAGTGAGGGATGCACATTAGTGCCAAAAAAAAACCTCACAGCTGCAGCTGCATAAAGTAATGGGGATGAGAGTTAGTAGCGGCTGATGAGAAACCTCGGAGTAATGGTAAACAGTTCAATGAAGGTGTCAATACGTTCTGCATTCAGTGGGGGGGAAAACCCCATGGCAAGTTAGGGATAAGAAAAAACGGTGCTGAAAATAGAAACGTCGATAGGATAATGCCCTGATATGAATCAATGGTGCATCCGCATTTTGGAATATTATGTGCCATTCCGGTCACTGCACCTCAAAAAGGGATAGGCAGGTAGTCCTCCACTTACAACCATCATTAAACCCACAATTTCAGTCATAAGACGTGATGCTCATAAAGCAGATCACCACACAGCTGTGAGCAATTTTATAAAAGTGGGGTTTTTTGCAGCCATCGTTAAGCTATCATTGCAATCCTTAAGTGAACCCCCAGCTGTTAGGGGGCATTTTTTGTGCGTATGATGGAAAATGGAAGTAAATGTCAATTTCTACACCCACCCCCCCAAAAAGCCCCTAATAATAAATATTGGCTTTTTGACTCGAGGGTGCTCCAACAATTGTAAATATGGGTCAGTTGCCCAGCGCGCAAAATGTGGTTGTGTGACCACGGCGGATAAGGGGGGCACGTAACTTTGAATTAGGATGATAAATCTGTTTCTCAGGGTTCAAAGAGTGACTGGCTCAAAGTCATCCAGTTTTCATGCAGAAGATGGGACTAGAACTCACGGTCCCCTGGTGATTGGTCCAAAGTCCCCCAGCTAGCTTTCATGCCTGGGACTAGAACTCACGGTCTCCTGGTGACTGGCCCCAAACCCCCCAGCTGGCTTTCATGCCTGGGACTAGAACTCACCGTCTCCTGGTGATTGGCCCAAAGTCCTCCAGTTGTCTTTCATGCCTGGGACTAGAACTCACAACTGGACAGGTGCAAACTTTTTAAGCCCTCTCCCCCAAGGGGGCTCATTTGCAGAGGTTCTGACCTTAGGAAGATTTGTTATTCCTTTCGGAGTTTAAGATTGGCAATTTGCAGGTTTGATGGCCTGTAAACAACATTCAGGGGTGCTATGGCTCAGCAGGAATGGGAGCTCACCCCATTGCATGGAGCCCGGGCCTTGAACCCAGCTGTCAGCCCTCCAGAGGAGAGCTGACAGCTGGGTTCAAGGCCCGGGCTCCATACAATGGGGTGAGCTCCCATTCCTGCTCCACCAGCTCCTGCCCATCTAGCAGTTTGAAAAATGCAAACACAAGTAGATTAATAGGTACCAATTTGGTGGGAAGGAAACAGTGTTCTGTGCGCCTACGGTGTACAGCCATAATGGCCCCATGATCATGGAACCATCTTTGGACAATGTTGGCTCCCTCAGTTAAGAAAAAGAGATGAATACTGTGCTGTAGAGTCAGACATGATTGACAGGGAAACCTGTCAGCTTTTAAACAGCATTCTTCAAATTGCAGATGAAGGTTGCACGCTTACCTTTTAAAGGTTGCGCAGGTGCTACTACAAATTTAGAGCAATTCTGTATTGTAACACACCTTGAGGGGACAAGGACAGGGGACCTTTTTCCTCCAACGAGTTTTATTAGCTAGTGGATTCTGCCCTCCAGTGGAAAAAAACTGTACATATATTTTTTCCCAAAGATTTTTGCACACCGTCTTTGCAACTCAACTGCCATATCAAGAATTACAATTAGAAAAAAAACCCATCTGTATGTATATAATAGGAGGTCCGACTGCAAGTATTTCATGGGGTATGATAAAGAGTCAAAGATGGTGACTGTGATGGTGTGATAGGCGCGCACGCACACACACACACACACACACACACCGAGAGTCAGGCACAAAGAGCCAGGATTATATGATACATTCCAGTTAAGAAGATTTAATGCTCAAGTCTATACAGAAGGTCAGCATTAAATTGGTTGCTAGAAAAGGATCAGCAGAATTCAAAGGGGGTGGGACTAGGAGCATTTGTGGACATGTAACGATTCTAGGCTAAGTCCTCTTTTGACTCTGCCCCAAGTTTAAGGAGAAATTTTCAGATACTGGGAACAATTAATCAGTGGAATAGCTTGATTCCCAGAGTTGTGGGTGCTCCATCACTGGAAGATTTCCAAAATAGACTGGACAGCCACTTGACCGGGATGGTGTAATGTCTCCTACCTTAAGCAGGGTGTTGGACTAGAAGACCTCCATGGTCCTTTCAGCCCTATGATTCATTGAGAAACTATTAAATGTCTGCAAATAACGAATACAGGTCGTCCTCAACTTACATCGGTTCATTTAGTGACCGTTCAAAGTTACAACAGCACTGAAATAAAGTGACTTTTGACTGTTTTTCACTCTTACGGCCATTGCAGTATCCCCATAATCACATGATCAAAATTTGGATCCTTGGCAACTGACTTGTATTTATGACAGTTGCAGTATCCCAGCGTCTTGCGATCTCACCTTTTGTGACCTTCTTACAAGCAAAGTCAATGGGGAAGCCATATTCACTTAACAACCATGCTACTCGCTTAACAACTGCAGTGATTCACTTAGCAATTGTGGCACCAAAGGTCATAACAAGGGGCAAAACTCACTGAACAAGTGTTTCACTCAACAACAGAAATGTCGGGCTCTTGTGATCGTAAGTCGAGGACTGCCTATAATGAATTGGTGGGGTTGGACTAGAAGACCTCCAAGGTCCCTTCCAGCACAATATTTCTATGTTCTCTTCTTCTCCTACACTATGGTTTTTATACAAGTTGCCCGTAAGTCCATACCCTCTGCTTTCTTGATTTTTTTTCACTAGAACCTATAGCTGTACTTGTCCCACCATTCCTCCCTCCCTCCCTCCCTCCCTCCATCTATCTATCTCTACCTACCTACCTACCTACCTACCTACCTACCTACCTTACATCCATCTATCTATCTATCTATCTATCTATCTATCTATCTATCTATCTATCTATCTATCTATCTATCTATCATCTATCTATCTATCTATCTATCTATCTATCTTATCTATCTACCTACCTACCTACCTACCTACCTTACATCTATCTATCTATCTATCTATCTATCTATCTATCTATCTATCTATCTATCTATCTATCTATCTTATCTACCTACCTACCTACCTACCTACCTACCCACTCTCTCTCTCTCTCTCTCTCTCTCTCTCTCTCTCTCTCTCTATCTATCTATCTATCTATCTATCTATCTATCTAAATGGCTGTGTGTGTGTATGTCTTCCAGCATAACTATGGAACGCCTCAAGCAATTTCAACAAAACTTGGTACATAGATAACTTACTCTCTGGAGAAAAATACAGTGGGAGTAAGACACCCTTAACATCCCTCAGTGTGTGTGTTCTGTTAAGATACAGCCTGTTGTGCTGTAAAATGTCTTCTACTGTACAGTGTAGTAGAGTTGCCTTGGTAATGGCTTCACAGTACTCCACAAGGGGACTCCCTCTGGTAAGGGGGAAAATCTAACATTAGAAATTACGGTATGTTTGGTCTAGACATTTCCCCCCTATAAATAAATACCAGGCCAATGCCGGGTTAATGGCTAGTTGTAAATATACTGTAACTGAGAACTATTGAATTTATTTTTATGTCTACTGCAGGTTACGTACCCAGAGCCCCATTTCCAGAATATGTGTGATGTGGGCTAAAGTAAACTTCTCTCAAGTTCATACTTCAACAGACAACTCCGTTCTCTTCTCGGAATAGAAGTGATAATTGCAATAAATCCAATGAGAACACTGCCGTTAGGGAGCTGGAAACTACCTTGTTTACTAGCCACCATAAAGAAGACACCAAAAACCCCTTCCTCTCCTACTGGATATCTATTTTTAGTGGTGGATTCAAAGCTGGACAACTGAAGTGGTTGTGAAAATAAGGTCTCTAAGTCCTCCTCAAGGCTGTCTGATCAATCAGCGACTGCTATATTTACACAATACACTCCAATTGTTCAACCAGCAATCCATTCTCCAGTTCCATATAAACACATTAAATACGCTCACCAGAGGTTGGATTTGTACAGGGTGCTAAGCAACCGGAGAACAAATAAGCTCTAACCAAGGTTAAAACAACCCAGCATGTTGAATGAATGCAACGGCTTGGTTTTCAACTGGCTTGGCAAGAGTCTGTTGCGTGAACCCAAGGAAGGAGATTTTTGCCGAGGGAGTGCAAGCAAGAATTGTACTTTGGCTTACTTTAAAGTGTAAATACTTTTACAGATTGAAAATCTCCTTGTGGGGATCATAAGCCTGAATAATTTTTGCAAGGCAGCATTCTAACACCATTGTTATTTTCCAAATGTTATTCTTTCCTTCTATGGATTTTATTTTGTATTACCATATTTTTCAGAGTATAAGACGCCCCTTTTTCCTTCAAAAGAGGCTGAAAATCTGGGTGCGTCTTATACACTGAATACAGCATTTTTTGCCTCCTGAAACCCCGCCCCCTTCACCAAAATGGCTGTGCATAGCCTTTAGGAGGCTTTCAGAGAGCTCCTGGGGGCTGGAGAGAGCAGAAATGAGCAAAAAATGGGTGTCTTTTTTCTCATTTTTGTCCCCCCCCCCAAAGCACTCTACAAGTCTCCTAAAGGCTATTCATGCCCCTTTTTTAAAAAAAGGCCCATTTTCACGAAAAACAGTCCATTTTGGGGAGGTTTGCAGAGTGCAAAAATTTTTTTATTTTAATTTGCCTCTTCAAAACCTCGGTGCCTCTTATACTCCGGTGCGTCTTATACTCCGAAAAATACGGTATGTGTACCACCCAAACCCATAATTAATAATTAGAATCAATTTGATGTAGTGATTAAGGCACAAGGCTATGGAGTGGTAGCCTAGAGGTGGAGCCTCACAATCAGGAGGCTGTGAGTTTGATCCTAGGTAGAGGCAGATATTTCTCTCTCTGGGCACCCTGTGACTATATCTGCTGTACAAAACTCCGCCCAGGCGATTGGAAGGGCATCTGGCCACTCTGCTTGCTCCATTCAGTTGCCCAGACTGCATCCTGCAAGGGATTAGGGGTCATTAAATGAAGATGATGATGATTGAGGCACAAGGCTAGAAACTAGGAAACCATAAGTTCTAATCCCGCTTTAGGCATGAAAGCTTGTTGCATCCGTCTGTATTCGTGTCAAAAGCTAACCACTGGTCGTTCTAGGTTGGAAAGTTTTGCTGGTGATAACACAGTTGCCCAGGGGATGCCAGACTGCCAAAATTAACGCAATCTTCAGGGATGCTCCTTTCATGATCACACACCCACACCCACACCCACACCCACACAAACACACACCAGTGACATGCGGTGAGCTTTATGGCTGGTGAGGCAGCTTTTTAGACTTGTGGACTTCAACTCCCAGAATTCCACAGCCAGGCATGCTCAGTTCCGATTTAAAGCAACAGCATTTTCCCCCCTTGCAAAATAAGTTTTCCCATTCTTTTTCTTCTCCCTCCCTTTCCTTCCTCCCTCTCTCCCTCCCTCCCCCCTCTCTCAAACAGACACACGCACACAGAGAAGTTGGATCCCTCTCTCACTCACTCACTCTCAAACAAACACAAACACAGAAGTTGGATTGGATATATTTTCCAAAGGCTTGAAAGCAGCTCCTCTGCCATACCCCCCCTTTCCCTGCTGCCTTCCGATCAAACTTTTTGAATTCCTCACCCCTCCCCACATATGCACCTTTTCCAGCTGTTTCAGAGACAATTTCAACTCTGCTTCTCCCTGCCCTCATGAAAGGCCAGAGCTCTGAGTCAGACTGACCTAGTCGCTCCCAGATAACGCTAAAAAGCCTCTAAAAATGCCCTCTACAGGAGGCGAGAGAACACGTGCCTCCTTTGCATACAATTTTTTTTGCTTTTTAACCCTTGCTTAACTCTTAAAAGGCAAAAAATTGCTTATGCACAGGAGGCCCCTATTTCTCTCGCCTCCTCCTATAGTTAACACTAAGCACTGTTCCAAGTCACTGTGACTTGGAATCTGGCAGCAACTACCTTGGCTTTAATTATATTAAAAAAATTCTTTAAAATTCTTTCCTTTTCCTCATGACTGGTGAGGCCACGCCTCCCCTGCCTCTAGTGACTGCACGTCCCTGACACACACACACACACACACACACACACACACACAGCTGGTTGCGTGAATTTGGATCAGTCTTTCTCTCTCTCAACTTATGTCTCAAGAGTTCTTGTGGGGAAAATAGGAAGAGGAAAGAATATTAAGACATGTTTGCCGCCTAGAGTTGTTTATAAAAATAACAAAAGGTGGGAAAGAAATAACAGAGTTCAGATAGTTTATAAATTTATTGCAATAATATAATAAATCCATAAATGGTTACAGAAACGATTAGAAATGGCTCCAGAAAGGCAGGTTAGTTTATTCTCTTTAAAGGAAAACCATCACAAGTCAAAACACACACAAACTTTTCACTCCAAATTATCTGCTTTAAAAATCTTACACAAGTAAGAAAGGGGAACAAGCGTTTCCAAATATGCTTTAAATAATTCCTCCCCATCACCACCACCACCACCACCACTCCATGAAGCTCCCAATCTCTCCACAAGAGAAACCTTGAAACAGTTTTTAATCTTTCATCTCTGAAATCGAAGGAGGTTTCAAAGAAGTTACGTCCGCAAGATCATCAAATGGGGTGCAGGGTTCAGAGGAAGGAAATCGAGTCTTTTTTTGGAAAGGGGCAGCCGGACCAGCCAAGTCAAATAAATAATTTAATCCAATAAATAAATAAATAAAGCACCCCAGTATATTTATTGATTCAAGTCCTTGTTTGGTTCCTCTTCCCTCCTCGGGCAGAGTCGAGTCTTCCTGGGCCCAAGGAGATCGTCCCGAGGAAGAGTTGAGTGGCTGTGAATGTTCTGAAAAGGCAAGAAATGTCCCTGTGACGGATTTGTCTGCCATTTCTCAATCTTGCCTGACATACAGATAACTCTTGATTTACGTTTAAAGACCGTTCAAATGTTATAACACCACTGGAAAAAAAAGTGACTTATGTTTTTCACACTTACGACCGTTCCAGCATCCCCATGGTCATGTGGCCAAAATTCGGACGCTTGACAACCGACTTGTATTTATGATGGTTGCTCGCGATTAGCAGTTAGCAGTTAGACTTATATACCGCTTCATAGGGCTTTCAGCCCTCTCTAAGCGGTGTACAGAATCAGCATATCGCCCCCACAGTCTGGGTCCTCATTTCACCCACCTCGGAAGGATGGAAGGCTGAGTCAACCTTGAGCCGGTGAGATTAGAACCGCTGAACTGCAGATAACAGTCAGCTGAAGTGGCCTGCAGTACTGCACCCTAACCACTGCGCCACCTCGGCGATTCCCTTTTGCGACTGTCTGACAATAGCAATAGCACTTAAGACTCATCTACGGCTTCACAGTGCTTTACAGCCCTCTCTAAGTGGTTTACAGAATGAGCCTCTTGTCCCCCAACAATCTGGGTCCTCATTTGACCCACCTCGGAAGGATGGAAGGCTGAGTCAACCTGGAGCCTGGTGAGATTCGATCCGCCAAACTGCAGGCAGCCGGCGATCAGCAGAAGTAGCCTGCAGTACTGTCTTCTAATCACTGTTTCATCGCGGCTCTCAATCAAAGCCAATGGGGGAGCCCGATTCACTTAACAACCGTGTTACTGACTTAACAACTGCCCTGATTCACTTCACAACTGTGGCGAGAAAAAGTCGTAAAAAATGGGGCAAACTCACTTTGCAGCTGTCTCACCTAGCAACATGAATTTTGGGTTAATTGTGTTTGTGAGTCGAGTACTACCTGAATTGGGGAGGAATGAATCACAGTTGATAATTTGGTTTATGCCTGTCTAATTTTTCCATGGCTATCGCACCATCAAGGCAATGTGATAAAGCAATGAAAGCTTAACTAGCAGCCGGGAATCTATTGGCAGAAACAGAGGACATTCAAAACACCGTGGACTAGCTTGGTGGGCAGGAGGAGATTGGGGTAAACATCTTTGAGCTCTTCCTGGATCCGCAGCTGACGTTAGAACATCACTTGTCGGCTGTGACCAGGGGGGCCTTTGCCCAGGTTCGCCTGGTGCACCAGTTGCGGCCCTATTTGGATCGGGAGGCACTTCAAACGGTCACTCACGCCCTCGCCACCTCAAGACTGGACTACTGTAACACGCTCTACATGGGGCTGCCCCTGAAAAGTGTTCGGAGACTACAATTGGTCCAGAATGCAGCCGCGCGAGCGATACTGGGTGTACCAAGATACACCCATGTTACACCTATCCTCCGCGAGCTGCACTGGCTTCCTATCGGTCTCCGAACACGATTCAAGGTGCTGGTCATTACCTTTAAAGCCCTACATGGCCTAGGACCCGGATACCTGTGAGACCGCCTACTGCCACATACCTCCCAACAGCCGATAAGATCGCACAGGGCGGGCCTCCTTCAGGTGCCGTCAGCCAGGCAATGTCGGCTGGCGGCTCCCCGGAGGAGGGCCGTCTCTGTAGCCGCTCCGACCCTATGGAATGAACTACCCCCAGAGATCCGGACCCTACCCACTCTCATGGCCTTCTGAAAGGCTATCAAAACCTAGCTATTCCGGCAGGCCTGGGGCTGTTGACCTCATGCTGAGGTCCAGCCCCGACCAGATTGAGTGCATGATGTGGTTTTTAATCTGTTTTTCTCTGTCTTTTTAATTCTTATTTTTAAAATGTATTTTCTGTAAGCCGCCCGGAGTCCTTCGGGATTGGGCGGCCTATACATTTATTAAATACTAATACTAATACTAATACAATTAAGGGGCAAATGGTAATGGAAGGGAAAGCTGGATCTCTCCATCCTGACCCTCAGTTATAGTACCTCAGGCCTTCAAAGCCTGCATTAAATACTACCTATTAGAGGGCACTCTGCTTTAT
Source organism: Thamnophis elegans (assembly GCF_009769535.1). Classification (NCBI taxonomy): domain Eukaryota; kingdom Metazoa; phylum Chordata; class Lepidosauria; order Squamata; family Natricidae; genus Thamnophis; species Thamnophis elegans. The sequence goes on along the minus strand of NC_045545.1, from coordinate 92,748,571 downwards.
ACCGTAGAAGGAACCCAGATCAACAGGATTAACATTAGACTGGCAATCAAGTAAACAATAGAAAACAAAAGAAGAGAGAATCAAGCTGTTCTCCAAAACACCTGAGGGTAGAATGAGAAGCAATGGGTGGAAACTAACCAAAGAGAGAATCAACGTAGAACTAAGGAGAAATTTCCTGACAGTGGGAATAATTAATCAGTGGAACGACTTGCCTCCAGAAGTTGCGAATGCTCCAATACTGGAAGTTTTAAAGAAGATAGCAATAGCAATAGCAGTAGACTTATATACCGCTTCATAGGGCTTTCAGCCCTCTCTAGGCGGTTTACAGAGAGTCAGCATATCGCCCCCAACAATCTGGGTCCTCATAAAGCCCTATCAAAAGTCATTCCGATTCCCTACCCTGCTTTGCCTACATCCGGAGGCTGCCACGTTCGGCCACGGTTAAGGAGAGTCAGCATATTGCCCCCAACAATCTGGGTCCTCATTTTACCCACCTCGGAAGGGTGGAAGGCTGAGTCAACCCTGAGCCGGTGGGATTTGAACCGCTGAACTGCTGATATAGCAGTAGCCTGCAGTGCTGCATTTAACCACTGCGCCACCTTGGCTCAATAGCAATAGCAATAGCAGTAAGACTTATATACCGCTTCATAGGGCTTTCAGCTCTCTCTAAGTGGTTTACAGAGTCAGCATATCGCCCCCACAGTCTGGGTCCTCATTTCACTCACCTCGGAAGGATGGAAGGCTGAGTCAACCTTGAGCCGGTGAGATTAGAACCGCTGAACTGCAGATAACAGTCAGCTGAAGTGGCCTGCAGTACTGCACCCTAAACACTGTGCCACCTCGGCTCTAAGATGTTGGATAACCATTTGTCTGAAGTGGTGTAGGGTTTCCTGCCTAAGCAGGGGGTTGGATTGGAAGACCTCCAAGATCCCTTCCAACTCTGCTATTCTATTCTGTTCAATACCCCAATCAAGGAACTATCAACACAGACATATAAGTTGACACTAAAAAACAGCCTAATCAAGAATCCACCAAGCACAGGTGAGACAGCCACTATTATATAAAAATAAGATCAAACCCCACTCCCTCCCAGCACTGATGATGTTACCTAGTTTGGTAATGAAATGTCTGCAAGAAAAACCACCAAGCTCAGAGAGCACGGAGGTTCTCGCGGATTAACAATGTCTTTATTCTATCTTTTTATTATTCTATCGTTGTTCAACTTGAAAGTAGCCCTATCAAAAGTCATTCCGATTCCCTACCCTGCTTTGCCTACATCCGGAGGCTGCCACGTTCGGCCACGGTTAAGGATTCGAAGCTTTCACTTACCTTTCAAGGTCAGGACAAGAAGGCCTTCATACTGTCCCGAATGGCCCCTCTGCAGATGGGGCAGCGCCTCAGATTGGGAGCACATTCAGCGCACACCACTAGGTGGCCACAAGGAACCAGCACAATGGACACATCTTTGTCCATGCACACTTTGCACATCCGTTCCTCTTGAAGCCGGCGTAGTTTTTCTTCCATGCTGGCGGTGGATTCTGAAAAGAGAGGAGAGATCATTTCGGAAGGCAGTGGGGAGTTGGATTAGCAATAGCAACAGGCGTTGGACTTCTAGGCCACTTCACAGTGCTTTTTACAGCTCTCTCCCTAAGAGGTTTACAGAATCAGCCTGTTGCCCCACAACAATCTGGGTCCCGTGACCAGACAAAAGGGCGAATGACAAAACCGCGTTGCTAAAACCGCGACGTCATCAACGTGCCAACAACAGCACGGCGACAACAGCGCGGAGACAGAAGGGCGCTTTACAACAGCGCGTCGACAGAAAGCCGATTTAACTTAAGGTAAGGGTTAGGTTTAGGGTTAGGTTTAGGTTTAGGGTTAGGTTTAGGTTTAGGTTTAGGGTTAGGGTTAGGGTTAGGGTTAGGATTAGGATTAGGTTTAGGGTTAGCGTTAGGGTTAGGGTTAGCGTTACGTTTAGGGTTAGGTTTAGGTTTAGTTTTACAGCGCGCTTCTGTCGCTGCGCTGTTGTCGGCGCGATTCAGCGCTCATTCGTCGGAGCGCTTTAGAACACGCGGTTTTATCACCGCGGTTTAGTCGGGCGCGGTTTAGTCGGGCGCGGTTTTGTCGTTCGCCCTTTTGTCGGTGAACCCATTTGACCCACCTCGGAAGGATGAAAGACTGAGTCGACCTTGCTCTGCACTCACAATCTAGGACTATGAGATACATTGAAAAGTTTGACCCAGTGATAATGAGCTCAGCTTTAAATTTAGGGGGAATAGATTGGGACATTGTTTGTGCAGATAGGTCAAGCCGTGGCACGACAAAACTGTGCTCGACTAAAGCGCGCCCGATTAAACCGCGTCGCTGACATCATCAACAGGGCGACAACAGCAAGCGCGGAGAAAGAAGGGCGCTTTAAATAGTGCTTTGAAAGCAAGCCGATTCAAGTTAAGGTAAGGGTTAGGTTTAGGTTTAGGTTTAGGTTTAGGGTTAGGGTTAGGGTTAGGTTAAGGGTTAGGGTTAGGGTTAGGGTTAGGTTAAGGGTTAGGGTTAGGGTTAGGGTTAGGTTAAGGGTTAGGGTTAGGGTTAGGGTTAGGGTTAGGTTAAGGGTTAGGGTTAGGTTAAGGGTTAGGGTTAGGTTAAGGGTTAGGGTTAGGTTAAGGGTTAGGGTTAGGTTAAGGGTTAGGGTTAGGTTTAGGGTTAGGTTAAGGGTTAGGGTTAGGTTTAGGGTTAGGTTAAGGGTTAGGGTTAAGTTTAGGGTTAGGTTAAGGGTTAGGTTAAGGGTTAGGTTTAGGGTTAGGTTTAGGGTTAGGTTTAGGATTAGGTTTAGGGGGGTTAGGTTTAGGTTTAGGGGTTAATTTTAGGTTTAGCATTTATAGCGTGCTTTTTTTTCCACGCTGTTGTCGCGCTTTGATGACATCAGCTATGCGGTTTCGTTGAGCGCCCTTTAGTCGAACGCGGTTTTGTGGTGGAACCAGGTCAAGCAGCTATGTCCCATTTTTCTGGGGGAAAAGTCTCGTTATATGGAGTTATTGTCTTGCATAAGAAGCCTAACAACTAGACTCACCAAAACAGTGCAGTATGTACCAACATTATAAGGTGCTTTTTTAAAGAGGCAACAGGGCTTTGTTTTTCTTTGAAGTCATTTTGCTTCTCATCCAAGAAGCTTCTGTGCCTGTGCGCAACAGGGAAGGGATACAGGGCAGAAAAACATCCCGCAGAAAGCACAGCTTCACAACACAGGCCTTTCAGCAGTCCCAAGGAGGCTCCACACCCATTTGCACCACCCAGGTGACCCTAAAGACACAGATAAACCTCCAAGTGGCCTCAGCGACCCTCTAAAAGGATGCAAATGACCAGCGGTCTGCAAGGAATATAAATCCTTCCATTCCCCACCATTCAGTCAGAGCTGAAGAAGCTTCTTGGATGAGAAGCGAAATGTCTTCAAAGAAAAACCAAAAAGTCCAGTTGCCTCTTGAAAAAAGCATGAGAATCTCCATAGACATGTGTTCTGACCCCCCCTTCACACACCAAAGCACGCCGAGACAAAGATACTTCGAGGATTTATTAACACACAACTAGCCCTTGGAAGCAATCCAGCACAGACTAGACGTTGGCAGCAATCCAGCAGACTAACCTTGGCAGCAATCCAGCCTGCCAAGCTAGCCACGAGAGTTCTCCAGTTCTAGTAAATACGTTGACTCCTGCAACGGGCGTGTGGACAATCATTCCTTTTATAGTCTTGAGAGGAGCCTAATTACCAGCAGCTGAGTGCAATTATCTCCTGTAACTGCGTAACTGTTCCTTACGCCTATTAGCTCTCCGTTGCCGGGCATCCAGGACCAACTCCCTTGTCTCCTCCCCACTGCTGCAATGCATGAGGTCAGGATCACACTCCCTTGTCTCCTCCCCACTGGTCCAAGGCTCAGGCGCCTCCTGGTAGCCAACAAGCCTCTCTGCGCCCTGTTCAGAGTCGGAACCCTGTCCAGGGTCCTCCACATCCTCCAGACCCAACTCATAGGGCCCCTCGCTGTCGGAGTCTGGTGGCAGTTCCAACGGCTTCTGCTGGGCCGCAACAGACATGTACCAACTTTATCCATCAAATGTCATAGGTAAGACGAACTATGAGTTTTATCATTCACATGTTGTCAAGTATCGGTGAAACACATAATATGCTCACAGTGTTTCTCAACCTCATCGACTTTAAATGTGTGGACTGCAACCCCCAGAATTCCCCAGCCAGCACATTAGGAAGCCTGAAGCTAAAGAAGAATGCTTTTCAGTAGCATTCACCTTTAGCTTCATGCTCCCTAATGCTTTGTGTTACGTAAGAACAGTGCTTGTTCTCATGCTTTACAAGAAGTAGTAAACCCTAGCTATTCTAAGAAGTAGAAGAGAACAGAAAAGAAGAGGAAGACCAGCTGTCAGGATGGATGGACTCAATTACCAAAAAAAAAAGTGGATATCCTGTTGGAAGACCTGAAGGACACAGTTGGGGATGAGTCAGAACCTTTATTGTTATGATACATCATGTATACAACGAAATTGGTTAGATCCTCCTGGAGAAAAATTATCTCCATGGTTGCTAAAAGCTGACACTGACTTGATAGCACATCGTCATGATTCCAGGTTCATACATTTAATTTGATTTAGACTTAGGAAGCTTCCAGACTGTCAAGTATTTCATTAACTTGAACTCCCCATGCAGCCTGAAAGCAATTGGCAGTGGTCTGCCGATTGGATATGCGGAGAACATTGCAAATCAATTCAACGGAGCCAACATCATTGTCCTGGTCCTTCCCTTCCATCCCACACAAAGGTCATTCAGAAAAACAAAGCCAGCAACCTGGCATTTTACAGAGGTATTTTCTCCTGCTGAAGAGAAACTGGAAGTCTCTTTAAGAAGAAACTATTGGACAGTCACTTGTCTGAAGTGGCATAGGAATCTTCTGGTTGAGCAGAGGGCTAGACTGGAAGACCTCCAAGGTCCCTTTGAGCTCTACTCTGAATAATGTTCTGGTTAAACAAGGGACTAATTTAAGCACTTGTTGATATCACTCCTGCTCCTTCTGGCTTTGTTACTGAATGGAAGTAAAACTATCAAACTACTAATTCATTTAAAAGACTTGAAGTATTCAGGATCCAGGAAGACGACGGCCGAAAGAAAGGCTCTAAAGACAAAAGGCCGCCCATGTTTTGTAGTTTGCAGCTAAGGCAGAAATTATTCATCTTAATTTATTCAGCTAAAATTATTCAGTTTCAACACTCGAAGACCAGACAAGGAACAATGGATGGGAACTGAACAAGGAGAGATTCAACCTAGAAATGAGAGCAATTTCTGACAGTGAGAGCCATCAACCAATGGAACAGAAGTTGCCTTCAGAAGTTATGGAAGCTTCATCACTGGAGGCTTTCAAGAAGAGACTGGACTGCCATTTGTCAGAAATGGTATAGGGTCTCCTTCTTGAGCGGGGTGGGGGTGGGGGGGTGGGGGTTAGACTAGACCTGCAAGGTTCCCTCCAACTCTGTTAATCTGTTAATCTATTCAGGTACATCACCTTTGTAGTTGACACAGAGGAGAAAAGATGCTTTCAAATTGGTCTGGAATGTGGAAGCACCCAAAATCACGACCAGTGAATTGATTTCTAGTAATAGCAGGAGATGGTTCACTTGGGGGGGGGAGGAGGGGGGAAAGAATCCTCTGGCAGGATATGGAACTGGAGATAGTCTTAGGCAGAACAACCAAAGAGAAGGACAGCCCTCATAGCAGATGTCTGCAAAATGAGTCAACAGTGTGACCTGTGAGGCTGTGAAGGAAAACAAAATTCTGAGATGTATCCCTAGAGGGACCACCAGCAGGATAAAGGAGATCCTAATGCCAACAAAAGTGTGTATAGTCAGGATTATGGTTTTCCCAGTTGCAATGGATGGCTGTGAAGGTTGGACGTTAAGAAATGCTGAGCACCAAAGAATGGAGGCCTTTGAACTCTGGTGCTGGAGAAGACTCCTGCGAGTCCCTTGGACTGCAAGGCGGTCAAACCGGTCAGTCCTAGAGGAGATCAACCCTGACTGCTCTTTAGAAGGCCAGATCCTGAAGAGGAAACTCAAAGACTTTGGACACCTAATGAGAAGGAAGGACTCATTGGGAAAGACTGAGGGCAAAAGAAGAAGGGGACGGCAGAGAAGGAGGTGGCTGGATGGAGTCACAGAAGCAATAGGCATGAGCTTAAATGGACTCCAGAGGATGGTAGAGGAGAGAAAGGCCTGGAGGAATGTTGTCCACGGGGTCGCAATGTGTCGGACATGACTTCACAACTAACAGCAACAACAATAAAAATCCCACTTTATGGGGCGTTGGGCAGACGCCATGTGGAATACTGTGTCCAGTTCTGGAAACCTACTTAAAAAAAGATATCGATAAGATCGAGGGAGTCTAGAGATGGGCAACAAAAGTGGTGCATGGTCTGAAGGACGAAACGTGTCAGGAGAGATTGGGGGAACTGAATATGTACAGCCTGGAAGAAAGGGGGACTTGATTGAAACCTTTAAATATATTAAGATAGCAGTGGTGGGATTCAAATAATTTAACAATCGGTTCTCTGCCCTAATAACCAGCTGGGTAGGTGGGGCTCGGTGGTCATGTGACTGGGTGGGCATGGTCAACTCATCATTCATGTCGATGGGGGCTTCGCCTTAGGTGTTACAATATAATAAGGGTTATCCAGAGCAGCGTTTCCCAACCTTGGCAACTTGAAGATGTCCGGACTTCAACTCCCAGAATTCCCCAGCTGGGGAATTCTGGGAGTTGAAGTCCGGACATCTTCAAGTTGCCAAGGTTGGGAAACCCTGAACCAAAGAGACAGTTTCTGTGAGCAGGTCAATAAAGATTAGGCTAGAAACAACACCAGAATGTTTCCTTCCTGCCTTCCTTAGCCCTGTAAAGTAGAAAAAACCCAAAGGAGATTTTTTCCAACAACCGGTTCTCCGAACTGTTTAGAAAGTTAACAACCGGTTCTCCAGGATAGGTGCGAACTGGCTGAATCCCACCACTGTAAGGGAGTGAATAATGTTCTAGAAGGCAGTATTTTCAATATTAAGCCAAAATCACGAACACGGGAGCATAGCCTCAGAATGACAGGTGTGAAATTTAAAAGTCATGTTAGAAAATATTAGTTCACCAAAAGAAGCTTGGAACCAACTTCCGGCAAAGGTAGTAGGTCAATCATCAGTAGCTGCGTTGAAATGTGCTTGGGATATACACATGCCCATCATCTGACAAACATTTTAAAAAAATAAAATTTAAAGAAAAACTGTCAAAGGGCAGACTCAAGGAACCACTAGGTCTTTTTCTGCTATCAGTTGTCTATGTTTCCAATAGATATATGTTGTGGCCCAGCAGGTGCCGTTGGAGCTGCCACCAGACTCCAACAGCGAGGAGCCCTCTGAGTCGGCTCTGGAGGATGTGGAGGACCCTGGACAGGGTTCCAACTCCGAGCAGGGTGCAGAGAGACTGGTTGGCCACCAGGAGGCACCTGAGCCTTGGACCAGTGGGGAAGAGACAAGGGAGAGTGAGCCGGAGGCCAGTAGTGAGTTGTTCCTGGATGCACGCCATTGAAGAGCTACTAGGCATCAGGAACAATTACGCAATTACAGGTGATTGTACTCAGCTGGTGGTCATTAGGCTCCTCTCCAGACTATAAAAGCTACTTGTGCACACGCCCCTCTTTGCAGAAGTCAACGCAGGATTGAATGTCGGAGGACAGTACTGTGAGCTTGGCAGGCTGGATTGCTGCCAAGCCTTATCTGTCTTTATTGCTGCCTGAGTTTGTCTGAGTTGCTGCCAAGGTCCTTATCTGTTTGTTCTGCTTGGCTTTCAGCCACCAAGGTTTTGGTGTCTTGCTATTAAAGTACATTCCAGTTAAGCTTGTCTCGGCATTCCTTACTGGACGGAGGAGGGGGTCAGATCAGATATACTAGTAGCAAATAATAGTAATTTCTACTAGCGTTTGCTACTAGTAACACAACTTGTTACTTTTTCTTTGCCATTGTTCTCCACCTGCAGGAATCTTTACCTGGCTCACGGGAGCTTTCTGCTTGTGCCTCTCTTCTCACTCTCCAAGGATCAGGTTCTCTTTCCATAGACTCTGGATGAATATGTGGAGAATAAGAGAGTGCATTAAAAGACAATGCTTAGAACTGCCTTAGTGCAAAAGAAAATGTGTGTCTCAAAGACATTTGCCGAAGTTGTCTAAAATAAGTACCTATACAGTTGTCCCAAAGTGGCTTTTTCAAAAGGCAACTGGACTTTCTTTGCTTTTCCTTGAAGATGTTTCACATTCTCATCCATGAAGATGGATGAGAACGGAAGAAGCTTCTTGGATGAGAAGCGAAACGTCTTCAAGGAAAAAGAAAGAAAAATCCAGTTGCCTTTTGAAAAGGCACCTTTGGGGACAACCATGACCTGGATGACTGAGAATCTGCGTAGACATTTTCCTACAGAGTTCAATCTTCAAAGGATGCCATCAGAAGAAACTTCTGAATATGTGCTTTGTGTTGAAATACTCGCCAGAAGTAACAAGATCCTTCCCTTGATTTTGGATTATCTGCATGTGGATAGGCCACCCTTCCATCAACAGTGATTTTCATTTCTGCTGGAGGCAAGTGGTGCACAGTGACTTCTTGGAAACAATGGCACCAGTGGAGGTGGGGCACATAATGGATAGTTATTCATTGTTGTAGTTTTCTTTAGAAGTTTTTCTATTTAAGGTTAGAGCTAAAGCTGCCAAGAATGGGAGCTTAGGGAAGAAGCTACATGAGGCATAGTCACATTACTCAATTCACATGTTACAATTGGTGTATTAAACAGATCCAATTATTTTTTTTAAAAAAAAACCCCTACAACTGTGTAAATTACAGATTTCCAATGTACGTATTTTCTATATAAAGCTTTGACTTTGACTAAATAAGATACTTAAACTGCCTTATACTGCACCCAGTTTTGGTTGCCACGATGTAGAAAAGATGTGGAGACTCTAGAAAGAGTTCAGAGAAGATCAACAAAGAGGATTAAGGGACTGGAGACTAAAATATATGAAGAACGGTTGCAGGAACTGGGTGTGTCTAATAAAAAGAAGGACTAGGGGAGACATGATAGCAGTCTTCCAATATCTCAGGGGTTGCCACAAAGAAGAGGGAGTCAAACTATTCTCCAAGGCACCTGAGGGTAGAACAAGAAGCAACGGGTGGAAACTAATCAAGGAGAGAAGCAACTTAGAACTGAGGAGAAATTTCCTGTTAGTTAGAACAATTAATCAGTGGAACAGCTTGCCTCCAGAAGTTGTGAATGCCCCAACACTGGAAGTCTTTAAGATGATGTTGGATAGCCATTTGTCTGAAACAGTATAAGGTTTCCTTCCTAGGCAGGGGGTTGGACTAGAAGACCTCCAAGGTCCCTTCCAACTCTGCTATTGTATTTAAGGCTTACATCCCAAAGCTTTTTTTTGTTACCTTATGTGGAACTTTTGAGTTTGTTTATTCCAATCAAGTATTTCAGTGCAGATATTCTCTCCATTTTCTCCTATTAAGAGTGGGCTGACCTAGTCCATATCACTCCATATATTTGCAAACACACACAAATAATCTAATTTTGATGGGCAATGGACAGCTTATAAATCTAATAAATAAAAAATAATCTGTGAACTGCAAGCAAGTGTGGTAATGCAGCTTTCAAGATGGGAGAAATTTACTTACACTTTTGTCTCAGGAGATTGTTAGTCATCCATCCAGGTCATAGTTGTCTCAACGATGCTTTTTTTTTTTAAGGCAACTGGATGGTTTTTTAGGAAAAAGTAGATGCTTCGCTTCTTATCTGCTTCTCAAATGTCTTCTTCCTCAAACAACAGTCCAGTTGCCTTTTTGTTTAAGGCACATTTGCGATACCTACACTTATTGGCATCAAACAAAAATGGGAACCTTTGTTTTGTTCCTCTAGTAAAGAGAGAATTTTCCAGTTTTTGCTCATAGATAAGCTAAATGACATAATACAGATGGAAAGAATGGCGTTGTGTAGTGTCCATGGTGAAAATGTTTTTACTTGCAGAGAATACTGACTTATTAAGAGAATTACACCTCTTTGTCCGTGGAAGGTTTTTTTAAACAGGTCTGATTGATAACGGAAGTATACACTCTTGTTAGAGAGACCCCATGCTGTCATTCTACTAATACCTTTTACGTAACAAACATGCTCTGGAAATCACTAGTTGCTCATCTTTGGAGATGGCCTTAGTCTGCATGAGGCTTTTAACAGCATGTCAAGTGTTACAATCACCTCACATGATTGAAGCCAGGATTTTTTTTAAAAAAGGACCAAGGGGTCAGGTCAACAACTACATTTAAATCAGAGGTGATTCGGTGTTCAAAAAAATTGTGGGACAACAATCTCCAGGGAAGTCACAGAAAACACAAGTACACTGAAGTGTGCTTGATGCGGCCGTGAGGAGCAAGATTTTACAGGCATATATACTGCGTCTGGCTTAAGGAAAAGAACAAGAATGAAGAGATACTCCAATGAGGGCTTTAAAACTTATTTCTCCAAGCTTCAGCATCCCATTATATTAAACTGTCCCACAATGCCCTGATCTTTACCTCAATAAGCATTCTTCTTTTTAGTATTTAAATTATTATTAGTTTATCAAAATATAAAATACAAAGAAAAATGAAAGTAAAGGGAAAGTGAGGGAGGGAAAAAAAAGAGGAAAAGTGTAGAGTGAAAAGCCAAAAAGAAAGAAAAGCATTGACTTGCAACTCCTTTTAGCAAGGTAGAATAAGATAATAACACACAGTCTCAACTTTTTGCTTTTACATAATAATATAGGCTAGTCATTTCTCTTAACAACAAAACCCCGAGTTTCATTTTTTCCCCACCTCAGGCCCAACGCCCAGAAGTGGTTTCCCAGTAGAAATGACTCAATATGCATTCTGAGCATTACAAACATTACTATATGATCAGAGCAGATGAGAGTCGGTCGCAGGTCTTGTGCCTTCTGCTTGGCTGCTAATTTGATCCCAAAGTGCCAGTGGATTTCAATTTATTTTACTACTGGTTTGCTCGTGCGCGCACCGTGCGCATGCGCAGAAGCATCCGGGTGGGTGGATGGGTGGGTGGAGCCTCCCGCCACCATTACTTGTTCACCCGATCGGGGGCAAACTAGCAGAAACCTACCTCTGCAAAGTGTCCAAAGCAAATATGGGCCTTGTTCAAACACAGTTGGATAAGAGCTTCCATCTCTTGGTATTCAGCCTCAGGCCCACACCAGGATGGAGGGAAAACCCACCAAGAGAGCATTTTGCACCACAGTGATCAGGGGTGGGCCAACTGGCTCCCATTGCAGTTAAACAGCAAATGCTATATGATCAAACAAACCAAGCTAATTGGGGTATTTTTGCTTCTAGTTTTCCTCTTTTTTTGGAATTGATATTCTTGCCTAAATTCTCACAATATTTAGCCCTGCCAGCTTATCTCCTTCAGGTTTAATACCCATCTTTGTGCTGCGCTACTCATAAATGTTCCCCTTCCCTGAGCTCTAATATTTGCAAACTGTGTTTCTGGACAATAGATTATGTTGCAGCTTCTAAAAAGTGAGAATTATTCTTTCTATACAGGGAGTCCTCAACTTATAACCACAATTGGGGCCAGAATTTCCATTGTTAAGTGAGCAATTGTATGACCATTTTTCGCTGTGGTTGTTAAACAAATCAGGCTTGCTTCCCCAATGACTTCACTTGCTGGAAAATATCTGGGAAGGTTGTAAATGATGATCACATGATGACACTCCTCCCCACCCACATTGTAACCATCATTAATACAATTGCCAAGGGGCTGAATTTTGGCTGCATTACTGTAGGGCTACTGCAATAGCTTTAAGTGTGAGAACCAACTTCAAGTCAGTTTTTTTTCCCCAATGCTGTTTGAAAGGCTCTAAGTTGTAAAGTGAAGGACTGCCTGTTGCTGATACTAAAAAATCCCACTAATATACTGTTGCTGAAACTAAAAATGTACATTATAGGGTGGAAATAAGTAATCCAGTGTTTTTCAACCACTGTGCCGCGGCACACTAGTGTGCCGTGACATAGTGTAAGGTGTGCCGTGGGAGAATTACTTTATATATAGTCAATATAGGCACAGAGTTAAATTTTTTTAACATTTTCTAATGGTGGTGTGCCTCGTGATTTTTTTCATGAAAAAAGTGTGCCTTTGCACAAAAAAGGTTGAAAAACACTGAAGTAATCCATCCATCTAGATCAGGGGGAGGCCAACCTTTTTATACCTTCTGCCCACTTTTGTATCTCTGCTAGTAGTAAAATTTTCTAACCGCCCACCGGTTCCACAGTCATGGTGATTGATAAAGTAGGGAAGTAACTTTACTTTATAAAATTTATAAAGCACAGGAAACCCCTACCGCCCACCATGAAAGCTGGAACGCCCACTAGTGGGCGGTAGGGACCAGGTTGACTGCCACTGAACTAGATTGTCTAAAATGTACGATTATGGGATACTGTGCAAATAGTGCTGTGGTGTCCTCCTGATGTTAAAAGACAGTTGCCTAAGAGGTCAGCACTAAGGATAATGTTACCAAAATTAAGCAAGACTTAAAACCTCTTTTCTGTAAGAGCACCTACCACGAGAGCTTTCAGAATAGTCTTCAGACCAATGCAAGTTTTCTTCCTGAAAACCAAGACAAGATAGATGTCACCAAGGAGAAAACTGTATTAATTACTAAGGTATATACAGCCACCAAGCTCACAGGTTCTAAATGGCATAGAGATTAAAAGCAAATATTAAAAACAAAACAAAAGATTAACTGTAACCAGGGCCGGATTTAGATGAAAAGAGGCCCTAGGCTATTCCACTTATGAGGCCCTTTCACCTCCCATTTTTAAGTTTGTAAATTACATGAGAGACAATAAAATACATCATTACTGTGATATATATCAATATATATCAATATATATAGCTGGCCTCCTGACGGAGGGCGACTCTGCTCTGCGGCAAAGGCAGCGAGGCCAGCCGCCTCCCCTGCTGCGCTCAGCTGCCCGGCTCGGCCCCCTCGCCCTCACCTGCCTGGCCGCTGGTGGGCTCCGCGTCGACGGGGCGGCTACTGGGAGCGGCCGCGCCTCTCGCCCGACCGCCGGTGCCGGGAACGTGGGCAGGCTCCCCAACTGCCACGGCGCTGGAACGATCTTAACCAATACATTTTTATGTTTGTTTATTAGTCATCTGCGTAGAATTTCTCCTTATTTTCGGTTCAGTGTTTTAGTGTTCACTGTTTTTAGAATAGTGTAATTTTAATTTTGCTAACAATTTGAATGTAGGCCCCTCTTGATCTTGAGGCCCTAGGCTGAAGCCTAGTTAGCCTATAGGAAAATCCGGCACTGACTGTAACAGCAAAGATACAGTATAAAACAAGACTAACAGACATACAGGGAGTCCTTAACGTACAACTACGACTGAACCCAACATTTCCCCTGCTAAAACAGACAGTTGTTAAGTGAATTTTGCTCCATTTTACCACCTTTCTTTCCACACTTTCTTTTTAAGTGAATCCACTGCAGTTGTTAAGTTAGTAACGTGGCTGTTAAGTGAATCTGGCTTCCCTACTGGCTTTGCTTGTCAGGTCGCAAAAGGGGATCGACCCCATGACCCTGGGACCTGGTGACATTCAGAAATATGAGCCAATTGCCAAGCCTCTGAATTTTGATCAGGTGATGCTGCAACAGTTGTAGGAGAAACAGTCATCAGTCATTTTTTTCAGTGCTGTTGTAATTTTGAATGGCGACTATAAACAAATGACTGTAGTGTGGGAAGTTATCATCCAGCCCTCTCCCAGAAAAATGAAATATCCTAGGAAATATTGAAAAGGCAGAATGTTTCTCTGGATGTAAAAAGAAGCATGTTTTAAAAGACAGAATAGTTGCCTGTAGCTTCCTGCCTATCCCCACTTTGTCAATAGGCCCATTAAGACTAGCCAGGCTAGCCCACTTTACATAATAAAGACTTCTCCACTGCAGCTGTAGGGGGAAGGGATATTACTCAACTCCACATGGCATCTGATAACTCATCTATGGATTCAAAATAGCATAGAGAGTAGCCCCCTGCATGGCACCCTGGGAGTCTGACAACCAATCAGAATACATTTCTTACACAGGAACAGAAAACAGAGAGGTGGGACTAAACAGGGTATAAAAAGCCTAGCAAGCCCCTTCCTCAGCCCTTCTTCTCCACCTACATTGAAGCATGTGATCACCTTTTCTGTTCAGGACTCAAGCCATGTGGCCCTGTCCAACAATAAACCATCTTTCCAAGCAGCCTCCATGTCTCCAGTGTCTTTTCCCCCACTTGGAGCCGAACCCAGAAGGACATTTCTTTCAACAGTAGGTCGTGGGCTGTGTGTACTTTACTAAATGCCTGATGAGCAACTCCATGACCCATTCCAAGGTCTCGGGAAAATACAGATGTTCAGAGATTATTTAAAGTCCTGCAGGTTGGGGCAGTCTAAAGCTCTGGGGCAAGTGGGGGAGGGATATTTTTTTTTCCCAAAGGGCAAGTGTGGTGCCAGAGAAAACACACTCCCTAGATCCCATTAGATACCATTGCTTAACAAAAAGGACACGAAAGATTATGATGATGTCAGATCTTACCGGGATGGCAGAAATGTGAAAGAGTCCCTAAGATCATCATCACCCCATAATCCCTTGCGGAGTGGAGTCTGGGCAAGCGAATGGCGCTAGCAGGGTGGTTTTTAATGGTCCGGATGCCCTTCCGGTCACCAATACAGAGTTTTGTTCAGCACATATAGTATATTCTCAGTATACCCAGACAGAAAAACATCTGCCTCTATCTAAGATCGAACTCACAGCCTCCTGATTGTGGGGCAAAATCTCTACCTCTAGGCCACTGCACCACTCCAGTCCCTAAAATTCTGGACCATCTTCCAAATGGTCTTCAAAGATAGCTCCGCATACAGAATTAATTGCAATAATCCATGTGACCAAAGAGATGCTCCCACCTGATTTATTACCCACATGGAAAATATGCAGCACCCAGAGAACTGTGCGCTGATAACCACTGGTACTTTTTCTCCGGATTGAGTTTAAGCCTCTTCATCCAGATCTAAGCAGCTTCCAGTCACTCGGGCAAGACCCTGACAGACTCATTTGGTCAAGTTATACAGATATTATACATCTGTACCTCTGAATATCATCAGTGCACTACATCCCTATAGCATAGGACAGTGTTTCTCAACCTTGGCGACTTTAAGTGTGCTGTGCTGGCTGGGGGATTCTGGGAGTTGAAGTCCACAGGACTTAAAAGTCGCCAAGGTTGAGAAACACTGGCATAGGATGATCTTATCATATAGATATTAAAGGAGAAGTGTGAGAACACTGGGTACTGATGCACCATGTAAACTAGGAGCATTGGCTGAATCTCCACAGCCACAGAGAAAGAACAGAACCACTACATCTCCCATTCTCAAAGCCTTGTGTTCTGACCTACTAGGCTTCCCCAGCAGCATTAAGCAGAGTCCTCGTCCCTATAAACCCCTTTTATTTAATTTACACTGAATTCCTCTCCAGCCAAGTCTTTCCTCTCCGCACAGTCTTTCAAGATAGTTCACAATTACCGACCTTTATCAGGCTTGGAAAGTGGCCCGGCCGATATCGTTCAGATGCCGCAATACTTGGCAAGAATGCAGGAATGAACGAATGGTCTCCTGCAAATTCCACTCCCCCTTCGCTCCTCTTTTATTCCCTTTGGGAGGGGCCATTCACTGTCCACCTGTGGCCTTACTCCCAAGTCAACCCCTGTTCTTTAGCTGTTCCCTTCATCTGGCAACTCTGCACATGCGCACCCTGGGAACAGGCTCCAGCTGTTCCTCTGCCTCACTGATGTCTGACTCCGAAGGCAGCTGATAACTGGCATACGGCCCTGGACCCATCTATGCCTCCAACATGGAGCCCTCATCAGCGCCTTCCCCAGACTCCAGGACTGGCCCATGTTCCTCCCCAACCTCCTCACTGTCTGAATTTGCTATCAGCTCTGCAGGCCACAACATCTTAGACCAGGGGTGTCAAACTCACGTCGTCACAGTGGCATCAGTGACATATCAGGATTTTCCCCCCTTCACTAAACTGGATGTGGGTGTGGCCAGTGCGTGACATATCCGGCCCATGAGTTTGACAGCCCTGCCTTAGACCTTCCAGGAGGATACTTGTACCATCGTGGTATCAAAAGAGATCAAGAACAATCAGTATAATTGCACCGTCCCCATCTCAGCTCCACCAAAGATCCACAAGGATAACCAGTGCTTTCTCCATAGGATGTCCCAGCCTGAAACCTGATTAAAATGGGTCCAGATAATCCCCTTCTTCCAGTGTTTTCTAGAGCCGCAATGGAATCACCTTCTCAACAATCTTATTCAAACAGGGAAGCTTGGAGCTCGGATGAAAATTCTCCAGAACTATTGTACCCAGCAAAAGCTTTTTGAGGACAGGCCTCACCGCTGCTTCCTTCAAGACAGGCAGAACTGTCTCCTATCTTAAGAATTAATTAAGAATTATTACTTATTTGAGAGACCGCCTTCTGCCAATTACCTCCCTCCGTCCCATCAGATCGCACAGAGTAGGCCTCCTCCGAATTCCATCCGCCAGTCAGTGCTGACTGGCGACTACGCGGAGGAGAGCCTTCTCAGTTGCAGCTCCGACGCTATGGAACAATCTCCCCGTGGAGATCCGTAACCTCACCACCGTCCAGGCCTTCCGCACAGCCCTCAAGATCTGGCTATCCCGTCAGGCCTGGGGATAAAACTTCACTCTCGCCCCTCCCGAATGTTGAATGAATGTTGTGTTTTTACCGCTAATTATTTTTACTCACATTTTCTTTTTGTGTTTTGTCCTACACTCCCCTCCCCTATTATTGTAAGCCGCCCTGAGTCCCCTCAGGGAAAAGGGCGGCCTATAAATGTTTAATAAAACTAAAAAACTAAAAAAAACTGCAACGTGCTCTACATGGGGCAGCCCTTGAAGAGTATTCGGCGACTTCAGCTTGTCCAGAATGCAGCCGCGCAAGCGATTGTGGGTGCACCTCGGTTCACCCACGTAACACCTATCCTCCGCGAGCTGCACTGGCTGCCTATTGGTCTTCGGATACGCTTCAAGGCGCTAGTCGTCACTTATAAAGCCCTTCATGGTATTGGACCTGGGTACTTGAGAGACTGCCTGCTGCCAATTACCTCCACCAGACCGATTAGATCCCACAGATTAGGCCTCCTCCGAATTCCATCCGCCGGCCAGTGTCGACTGGCGACTACCCGGAGGAGAGCCTTCTCTGTGGCTGCTCCGACCCTTTGGAACGAACTCCCCGTGGAGATTCGCACCCTCACCACCCTCCAGGCCTTCCGCATAGCCCTTAAAACCTGGCTGTTCCGACAGGCCTGGGGCTAAAGAATCGTTGCCCCTATCTCGAATGGTATGATTGTTGCGTTTTAACTATGTATTGTTTTTGTGTTGTTGTTAACTGTCTGTATCCCCCTTCCCTTGAGTTGTGAGCCGCCCTGAGTCCCTTCAGGGAAAAGGGCGGCATACAAATGAAATAAAACTCAAACTCAAACTCAAACTTATCACAGCCCAGATCCAACCACACATTTCCAGGGAGTCCCTCAAACAAAGAGGGACATAGATCTAAATCACAAGTGCCTGGATTAACAGGCCCTGTTGACAAAGAGTCAATCATTTCCTAAGTGACACGGCTGTCCCTTTGGGCCTGATCAGTCACCGGTTAACTCAGAGCAGATCTGAGTGTTTGTCCAATGCCTAGAACATTTGTCAATAGTCTTGTGACCCTCAAATAAAGAATAAGTCACTTTCAACAGAGCTGCTAATCAACTATCTGTGGACGGAAGAAATGCATTTTGCTGTTCTAATTGCTGTGTAATTCTTAACACAGTAGGACTTCAATATAGAAGTGTGTGTTTTTCTCAAATGGTTCTCAGAGTATCTTTTTTTTTTTATCCCCTGAAACTCATCACAAAACCTGGGAAACCCAAAGGTCATATGGGAGCAATCCAATCTGAGATCCTTATCACACCTCCCTTCCAGACAGGGGACAAAGGCCTTCATAGGCTAAACAGGGGAAAAAATGGTTTTGGAATCCACCCAGAGCATTAGTCAACCAGAACAGACCAATTTAATAGGTCAGTGGCGGCTAACCTTTCTGCTCTCGCGTGCCGAAATTGCGCGTGTGACAGCACACACACGGGTGCCCACACCCATAATGTGTAGGAAGTTATCACCCAGCCCTTTCCCAGAAAAAATGAAATATCCTAGGAAATATTGAAAAGGCAGAATATTTCTCTTGGTGTGAAAAGAAACATGTTTTAAAAGACAGAATAGCTGCCTGCAGCTTCCTGCCCATCCCCCTTTGTCAAGGAGCCATTAAAGCCTGAGCTAGTCCACTTTACATAATAAAGAGTTCTCCCCTTCAGCTCCAGGGGGATGGGATTAAGGTATGATAATATTGGCCCTTTACCCAACTCACCACATGGCATCTGAGAACTCAACCAAACCTGGATTCAAAACGCAGCCTAGAGAGTTGTCCCTGCATGGCCCCATGGGAGTCTGACAACCAATCAGAATACATGCTCAAGTTCAAAGGCCAGAGAGGGCATAAAACCAGCAACTCAGCTTCTCTTCCCTTCCCTTCTCTTCTCCACCAACATTGAAGCATGTGATCACCTTTTCTGTTCAGGACTCAAGCCACGTGGTCCTGTCCACCATTAAAACCATCTTTCCAAGCAGCCTCCATGTCTCTCCAGTGTCTTTTTCCCCACTTGGAGCCGAACCCAGAAGGACATTTCTTCCAACAAATGTAATTTGCCCCACCTCCTGTGCATACCTGCATGACCCCCCCCCCCCATGCTCCTCCTGCCCCTGCGCATCCACGCGATCCCCCTGCCCTGTTTTGGGCTGCACCCCCACCCCACAGCCTATTTTGGGCCTAGCAGGCCCCCCTGAAGCCTCCTAAAATAAAAAATGGGCCACAAAGGAGGCACGCCACATACCCCGCGCATGCCCATGTAACACCCTCTCTGCGCATGCATGCGCGTCTCCTACATGCACGGCAGAAATCAGCTGGCCGGTAGGAGGTGGGCGCGTATCCGCAGTGGAGCTTAGCTGGGTGATGGCTCGCCTGTCCACAGAGAGGGCCATCGGTTCACCATCATGGTAATAGGTCTTACCTCCCTACATGGAAGGGCAGCATCAGCAACCCAAACAGCAATTAGAGAGAGATTTGAACATGATAAAGAAGTGATCGTAATATCCTTCACTTTTTGATCTTGTTGCAGCTGCTTGGAGTAAAAAAAAAAGCATAGGTCCATAGGACCACCTGTGGGTGTGGGGCCCTCAGCAACTTCATTGGGTCTATGGCTGTCCTGGAGAAGGGCGGCATACAAATAAACCGAAACTGAAACTGAAACTGAAACTGTCATAAAGGTCACGAACCCCTGAGCCATATCAGTCACGAATCCAATTAAAGTCTCCCAGGACTATTATCAGTCTTGGGGAATTCCACTGCCAGCTTACTGATGGATTCAAGCAGTTTGGTCAAGATGTCACTATGCAGGAAGGTGGACATAACAGCAGCCACTAGCTGACTTTCTCCCTGGAACCCAACTTTAACCTTGCATCCAGTTAGCTGCCCTGTAAAAGCTTCCAAAACTTCCTAGATGACAAACTGCCACCCCATCCCTGGTGCCAAACCCAAAACCCAGCTTGGATATATCTCAGAAAGGAAGGAAGGAAGGAGTGGTAGGTTTCAAAATTTTTTAGAACCTCTTCTGTAGGTGTGGCCTGCTATGTGGGAGTGGCTTGCCAGCCATGTGACCGGGTGGGAGTGGCTTGCCATCCATGTGACCGGGTGGGAGTGGCTTGCCATCCATGTGACTGGGTGGGTGTGGCCAACTTGTAAAATGTGGTGAAACTCACTTAACAACGCTCTTGCTTAGCAACCAAAATGTTGGCTCAGAAACTCTGGCATTTGAAGCACGCAAGTCTTAAAGCTGTCAAGTTACAAGACCTTTGCACCCCTAACCCCTTAGAAAAAAAAACCCAGGGGTGTTCAAACTTGACAGCTTTAAGACTTGTGGACTTCAACTCCCAGAATTCCTCCTCTTGCTCTTCGTCTTGATGATGTGCGGACGAGCGGGGGGAAGGCAACTGGAACCAGTTCTAAACGGCACTGTAGATTTGTGGAACCTCTTCTATAGAAGATGTTAGAACTGGCAGGAACCCACCCCTGGAAAGAAGGAACCCCTTCCAACCCCTTTGTGTGTTTGATATACAACATGCCAGGACAGCCACTTTACCTAAGATAAGAGAGCCCCTGTTAGACATATTCAGACATTTTAACAGCATCGGCTATTATTTAAGCTACCGTCAAGACATACTCACCAACATTACATTGGATTGTTGAGTGTGATCTATGAAATCTCTCCCTCTGGACTGGAGCAGAAATGCACATCTGTGGAAGTTGGGGGTGAGAGGGGTAAGGAAGAAGATTGAGAAAAGGTTAGTTGTAAATATTTGTTTGTTACTTAGTATCAAATTGCAACAGAAGGATATAAAACGTTATCTTCCATTGGATCTGTCTATGAGGATTCTCAAGTCATCCAGGCCCTGGTTGTCCCGAAGGTGCTTTCCCAAAAGCCAATTGGACTTTTTTCCCCTTAAAAGTGTTTTGCTTCTCATTCAAGAGGCTTCTTCAATTCTAACTGAATGGTGGGGAAGGGCCATTGCCAACACAATCCTTCAATCCAATCCCCCCTCCCCCCCCCATCATCAGTTACATCCAAAAGATCATTTCAACCTCAGGTTCAAAAGAGTCTGCCTCAAAAGAGAAACATAGGTACTTCAGAATGGATCACCTTGGAAACCACCTGGCGTGCTCTATCCAGGGATCGTCCCCTTCTTCCCAGTTCCTCAGCGCACCATCACAGTAGAAACACCGCACATAATCTTGTTGACCTGAAAACATCCATGGCGAAAGAACACAGGCTGGTCAAGAGCAACAGAGACAAACAAACAAACAAAAAATCATTGCCAGATGCCTGAAGATGCCAGGACCCCCACTCAGATTTAAAACTACGGCAGGGATCAATTACTACCCTCCCTGCTATAGCCGAGGTGGTGCAGTGGTTAGAGTGCAGCACTGCAGCTGACTGCAGTTCAAATCTCACCAGGCTCAAGGTTGGCTCAGCCTTCCATCCTTCCAAAGTGGGTAAAATGAGGACCCAGATTGTTGGGGACAATAGGCTGACTCGGCAAAACAATTAGAGAGGGCTGTAAAAGCACTATGAAGCAGTGTATAAGTCTAAGTGCTATTGCTATTTTGATGGCTATGATTTTTCTGGCTGGGTCCAGAGATGAAGAATTGGTTCAGAATTCAGGGAATCCACTCTCTTTATGTGCATCAAGGCCAGATTCACTTTTCACTCAGGACAAAGAACCCCAATGCCTATATAAGCCATGCTGAATTAATAGCAATAGCAATAGCAGTTAGACTTATATACCGCTTCATAGGGCTTTCAGCCCTCTCTAAGTGGTTTACAGAGTCAGCATATCGCCCCCAACATTCCGGGTCCTCATTTCACCCACCTCGGAAGGATGGAAGGCTGAGTCAACCTTGAGCCAGTGAGATTTGAACAGCCGAACTGCAGAACTGCAGTCAGCTGAAGTAGCCTGCAGTGCTGCACTCTAACCACTGCGCCACCTCGGCTCTACATTCCAACATGGGAAATAGTGGAAGAGGAGAACAGAGGTTAGCCGGATAGACTGAATTCTATTCCTAGTGACCAAAGCCTGAATTATCCCCCATTTTAGTTTGTTTTGTGATTTCAAGAGGTGCTCACAAGCCTGCACACCATTGCACCAAAACGGTGCGCCTAAGAGTTCAAAACTGATGGCAGGTTAGAGAAAATTCTGCACCCGTCAATTCCCTTCCACGGAAAAATCCTTGCCTTTCTGCTATGTGTTACTGCTCACTGGCCCACTTGTTGAGATGGGCACCTTTACAAATTCAATAAATATTCAACTGAAGCTACGGCTGTGGATTATTTCCCATAGGGTGCCAAATACTTAAAAAGAGAATGGGGAGATGTACTGCACCTCTGGAAGAAAGGATTCCTCCCAGAGGAAAGAGAAAGTCTGCAAAGCCTCTACGGCTTAGGTCCAAATTGCAAACAATTTCCCATACAGTCCACACTATATAAAGTGTTGTCTTTGTCTAGTTATTTCCCCTTCCCTTGTCTATTGTGAGCCGCCCGGAGTCCTTCGGGAGTGGGCAGCATACAAGACAAATAAATACAAATACAATAATACAAATACACTATACTTTCTGCTCTTTAATAGGGAACCATTTGCAGGTTGCGGTACACACATCTAACAGAAACTGTAAATTTTCCTTTTTAACGGCACACTTTTACTGTATGTCTCCATTGGAACAAAAGTGCCACAGACTACAAACGAGGAGATTGTGAATTCTTGGCCTCCTTTAGGCATGAAAGCCAACCAGGCGACTTAGTACGAATTATTCTTATTCACTTCACAGGGTTGTTGTGGGGAAAATAGGAGGCAGGGACATTAGTTATGCCTATCTCTGAGTTATACAAAAGTTAGTAGTTAAGGCAGCAGGCTTACTGTAAACCTCCATTAAACCTTCCAAGTGTGTTTCAACTTCCCACTTAGTCACAAAAGCAAGCAGGGTGACTTTGGGCCAGTCCCTCTTTCAGCCCAACCCACCTCGCAGGGTTGTTTTTATGGAGAAAAAAGGAGAAACTTGTGATATATAGATATATATATAAAATATATTCGTCACCTTGAATTATTTATAAAGCTGGGATACAAATAAATTTAAATACAGATTTAATACAGACATAAATTTAAAAAAATAAAATAAAATATGAAGGCCACCAGTTTCATGAGCTACTCCCGGGCATTCAGGAATAACATACGCCGTACATTAACATGGTTCCACCACAAAACCGCGGTAGACTAAAGTGCGCTCGACGAAAGCGCGTACCTGACGTCATCAAAGCGTGACGAAAACATCACGCTGTGAGCGGTAAAGTTAAAATTAACGCGAAAACCTTACCCTAACCCCCCCAAACCTAACCCTAAACCTAACCCTAAACCTTACCCTAAACCTAACCCTTAACCTAACCCTTAACCTAATGCTAAACCTAACGCTAAACCTAATGCTAACCCTTAACCTAACCCTAAACCTAACCCTAACGCTTAACGTAACCCTAAACCTAACCCTAACCCTTACCTTTATGTGAATCGGCTTGCTTTAAAAGCGCTTTTTAAAGCGCCCTTTTTTCTCCGCGGTCGTATTTGTCGCGCTGCTGATGACGTCAGGTACGCGCTTTAATCGGGCACGCTTTAGTGGACCGCGGTTTTGTCGTGCCACGCATTAACATAGATGGAACCTGGGTCATACCCATCAAAAGCAGTTCTCACATACCTGTATAGAAGAAGCCTGCTCTGGCCAACAACCGGGGAGACACTGGAGAATAAGAGGGCCAATTCTCAAACGACACCAACCGATCTCCTTCTGTCTCCATATATGGGTATTCTGGCTGACCACCTACAGGGCTCTCCTCCACATTTAAACTTTGTAGCATGCCAAGAAATTGGCCATCTACACAGTCTTGGTGTTCTTCGCTCCAAGGCATCTGTTGGATATTTCCTACAATTTTGTCCTGGACATACAGACATGATGGGAAGAATTTCTTGTGCTCTACCATAGGATCCTCTTCAGCTACCCAATTGTACAACAACCCACCACAGCAGAAACACTGGACGGTGTCCGCAGGACCGACAAAATAAAAACCAGCGGCTGCCAAATCAGTTGGAGCCACAGGGACGCTCGCTGGCCAGAGCCGAAATGTCTGAAGACGCTTAATCTCTGACTGCATGCTGGATCTCGACCAATGCAAAGGGGTCCACTGAGTGTCCTCTGAAGATGAGCTGCTTCCCTCATCCTGGCTTCCCTCTGGAGAAAAGCTATCTCCCATTTCCCAGCTGCTGGACAGGAGACTAGTCAAAACATTCGTAGCGAGCTGGACGCCCGATGCGATGAAATGTTTTGACATCGGAGCAGCCTGCATTTCTAAACCCTCTCTGACTCTACCCACTGTAAATTCTGGAAAACTCTGAACTCAGAGGCCAATCGGACTCCTGAACAGCAGATGAAAAAAGGATGCTGGGTTTTCTAGAGCGTGCCAATTTGTTAGGGTTGGGGACAATGGCAGTCTTTCTGTCCAGTTCTTCTTGGGCCTGGAGAGGGAAGGAAGAAAAAGAGAAGCTTTTAAAAAATCAAGCCTTAAAATCAGCTTCAAGCCTAAAATCAGTTTTCTGGGTGGGGTATATTAGGAGACAATTGTCCTCTCCAAAACTTGCAGGAAAACCTTTCAGAAAGAACTTGTTTTTAAACCTTTTCATTCTTTGTATACATGGTTAATACCAGGCAGGGGGGTGAGGGGTGGAGGGGGGGGGGGGAAGGACAGTGACTTGGTGACTCATTTTCTGAGTAATCATGCTTAGTGGTTATTCCATTTACAAAAGCATGAAATGTATAGAACAGTTTAGAAAGGATTTTCATTGAATATTTCAGCTTCCAATTCCACAAAAGAAAAAAGAAAAAACCCAGGGGAAACACTCCGTTCCTTTTAAAGGAATCTGCTTTTTGACAAACAAACCACAATGTGTTTAATAAGACAGTTAGCTGCATTGACAGATACATCCATTTAATGATCAGACTCAACTCAATTTTTATTTATTTTTTACCTCATACAAATATATAAATAAATCTGAAAACAAGGCTATCACCTTCAAAAAAAATAGAATTTTAAATATTCCTTCCACCCCCTACTCAAAACATAGCACCCTACCTCATATGCTGGAACAAGCCATAGCTTGTGGTTTACCAAATAAACCACAATTTACAGTAGAGGAATTGCAACGTATGCACATTGCACTGAACTCTTTAAGTCTTAGCGTGCTTTGGCTTAAAAGTTTGCCTGTCTTACGGACCACAGTTAAGCTCATTGCACAAAGCCGGCCAATTTTGTCTTGTGAAACAAGCTGCATTGTAGCACAAGTTGTAAATTATATCCAGGAAAAACACATATGGAAGCTAACTATGTAGCAGCCTATGGAACAAGCCAGCTACACCTCAATCTTAAAACCAACAACGCAAATAATTCAGAACACAGTGCTATTATTCTTATACTTACCTAAGTGGAACTGAACATATATATATAAAAAACCCCTTCTTCCGCAGCCACAACCTAAAAACACAACTAGAACACTGCCTTCTGGGCTGCCTTTAAATTCCTAACCCCACCCTGGTAATTACTTGTGTAACCAATGAGCCATTTAAAGCTGCACCCACTTTTAAGCCTGATTTATGGATACAAACTACTATGGTGTGGTTTAGAGGTTAGAGTAATCAAATATCTACCTTAATTCTGCCATGGAATTTAGTGGGTTGGCTATGCCGTTTTAATCTTATTTCAATGTAGACACTCTGAAATGGCCCCAGTAGGAAGGGGAACTAGATTAAATTATAATGTTAAATAGTCCCCATTATTTCTATAGCTGAATTATTACTCCAAAAACTGATCTTTCATTTGCCAAATGCTGAATTTAGTTCCGTTCCCCAGTCAAATGACAACACTCAATTTAAGAGAGGGAACAGCAGCAAAATGGTAAAGGCCATATGGAAGAAACCTTAGGCACTCAAGATGCGCAAACTCACGGAGCAATTCATTATCCTTTGCCCAAATAATTCATGATATCAAGTCAGGGCCCAAACATCTTGTTATGGACATTTATGTTTGTCCTGGATATTTTGTCAGTTTTGCACAATGAAAGCATTTTGTCCAAGTGCTATTTTAGCGAAGAGCCTAGTGTTTCGCAGCGTACAATGTTTTTGACACAAAGGACAGAGTATAACATTATTATTTTCAGGATACTTTTAGAAACTATATGACTAGTATTTGCCTATTAAGTAAGATTAAAAAGAAGACCACAGTTATGCCTTGTGTTTGACTGAAAGGTCTATCTACCTCAAACCTCAGAACATTGGCAACTGTTCATAACTTTCTTTCCACAAGTATTGGTTTAAGTTCAGAAATGTCAAGATTTTTTTTCTCCTATTAGAATCCTTCCTAAAACATTTGCCGATGTTGCTTTACATTGGCTGATTTGCTCAGGTCACACATTGATAAGAGAAGGCCAGGTTGTAATAATCCAATACAGGTAGTCTTCTACTTACGACCACAATTGAGCCCCAGAGTTCCATTTCGAAACAAGAGAAGTGAGTTTTACCCCATTTTAGGACTTCCCTTGCCAGTTAAGTGAATCTCTGCAGTTGTTCAGTTAGTAACATGATTGTAAAGTAAATCTGGTTTCCCCATTGATTTTGTCAGGGTGCAAAAGGTGCAAACATGATCCCAGGATGCTGCAACCATTATAAAAACATGCCAGTTGCTAAGCATCCAAATTTTGATCACATGACAGCGGGATGTTACAACAGTCATCTGAAAAACTTTTTAATGCCATTGTAGCTTTGAATGGTCACTAAAGAAATGGTTGTAAATTGAGAACTACCTGTACTCTTACTGGGGGGAAAGAGTCTCATATAAGATTACTATATCTGGCCTGCAAGAATCCAGATAGTGAAATGATAGCAAAGAGATATAAACTTAATACAATACAATAGCAGAGTTGGAAGGGACCTTGGAGGTCTTCTATCTAGACCAACCCCCTGCCTAGGCAGGAAACTAAAACTTCTTTAGCTTTTTATTATCAAGTAATAGTCTTCTGGATCATTGCAGCCTGATACAAACCAGCAGGACGTAATAAGTTTTCCTGTGAATTAATTGTATGTGTGGAGAAAAGTCATATGCTGCTTTGGCTTGTTGAAAGAAATGTCCTTCTGGGTTCAGCTCCAAGTGGGGAAGAAGACACTGGAGACATGGAGGCTGCTTGGAAAGATGGTTTATTGTTGGACAGGGCCACATGGCTTGAGTCCTGAACAGAAAAGGTGATCACATGTTTCAATGTTGATGGAGAAGAAGAGAAGGGCTGAGGAAGGGGCTTGCTAGGCTTTTTATACCCTGTTTAGTCCCACCTCTCTGTTTCCTGTTCCTGTGTAAGAAATGTATTCTGACTGGTTGTCAGACTCCCATGGTGCCATGCAGGGGGCTACTCTAGGCTGTGATGAGTCCAGGTATAGATGAGTTCTCAGATGCCATGTGGAGAGTTGAGTAATATCCCTTCCCCCTACAGCTGCAGTGAGGAGAAGTCTTTATTATGTAAAGTGGGCTAGCCTGGCCATCTTAATGGCCCATTAGCTGGGGATGGGCAGAAAGCTATAGGCAACTATTCTGTCTTTTAAAACGTGTTTCTTTTCACATCCAGAGAAATATTCTGCCTTTTCAATATTTCCTAGGATATTTCATTTTTCTGGGAGAGGGCTGGATGATAACTTCCCACAGGCTGAAATGAAGGGTACAACTTTCCTTGGCTAACACTTTGACTTCAACATCAACTCACTATTGAGTTATAAACCCAAACTACAATTTCTTGTCATTCCCAGCATGTATTAAAACCATGCTCATATACAACAGATAAGGCTGAACTTTTTGGAGGATTAGGATATTCCCAGATCAGTGGTGGGATTCAGATTTTTTTTACTACTGGTTCTGTGGGCGTGGCAGGGGAAGGATCTATAAAAGGGAAGGATCTATCTGTAAAATCTCCATTCCCTCCCCACCCCACTAACCTGCTTTCCAGCTCTGTTAGACCTAGCTTATCAGCTGGGACTCAGGAGGCAGCGAATAAATGGGGCGGAGCCAGCCAGAGGTGGTATTTGCTGTTTCTCCAAACTACTCAAAATTTCCGCTACCGGTTCGTCAGAAGTGGCTGAATGCTACTGTCCCAGATGTATTATCAGCACTTCTGCATCGGTGGTGGAATTCAATGTTTTTTTACTACCGGTTCTATGTGTGTGGCTTGGTGGGCATTGGAGGGGAAGGTTACTGCAAAAATCCCCATTCCCTCCTGATCAGCTGGGACTCGGGAGGAAGAGAATAGATGGGGGTGGGGCCAGCCAGAGGTAGTATTTACCGGTTCTCCAAACTACTCAAAAATGTATGCTCCAGAACTGGTCAGAACATGCTGAATACCACCGCTGTTCTGCATGAAGTAACTTGATGCTCTGAGATGGCTTGGAATCAGAAATGTCTCTTGGCTTGTACAATTTACACTGCTGAAGTGTGATCCACTGGTTAATGTTGTGCAAATTTGGTTTGTAAGGTTAACTAATTGAACCAGGGTTTTTTCAAACTAGGCCCCTTTGGAACGAGGGTGTTGGTGATATGTTGCTCATGTGATCACTGTTTGTAACCTTCCCAGCTGGTTTCTGACAAGCAAAGTCAATGGGAAAAGCCAGATTCATTTAATGACCGTGATACATTTAACAACTGGCAAAAAAATGGAGCAAAACTCACTTAGCAATGGAAATGTTAGGCTCAGTTGTGGTTGTAAGTTGAGGATTACATGTAATTGGACTCTGAAGATAAGTTTTTTTTAAAAGTTGACCCTTATATTCCATTACCCTTCAAACACCTGTGATGATTACAATCTACATATCTTTATCCCAAAGTATTTTTGACTGGGTTTATGCAGCATGCTGGGTTATAAAGTGGTTTGGGATATAGTACAGATAGTCCTCAACTTATACTGTCCCGGGGTCATGTGATCAACTTTTGCGACCTTCTGACAAGCAAAATCAATGGGGAAGCTAGATTCACTTTACAGTGGTGCTACCAATTGAGCAACTGCAATGATTCACTTAACAACCGTGGCAAGAAAGGTCATAAAATGGAGCAAAATTAACATGTCTCACTCAGCAACAGACATTTCGGATTCAATTGTGGTGGTTAAGTCGAGCAGTACCTGTTTTATATATAATGGTATTCATCACAGTTACATTGTCCCAGGGTCCCAGGATCACCATTTGCAAATTCCCCAGCCAGCTTCAACAAGCGAAGTCAATGAAGGAATCCAGATTTGTCTCACTTAGCAACCAAAATTTAGGGCTGTTGTGATTGTTAAGTCAAAACTACCTTATTTTGTGCATTGTGGTTACTGCAATGTGCATCGGCTTGACAAATTCAGTGAAATTTCCATCAAGGTTTTGCTTCTGGAGTTCAGTCCCTCCACACAACATGCTGAGCCTTGCAGGTTCTGAATCTGGACTTATTGGACTGGCTGAATCCAGCTGTCTGTGTCGTAGCAGGGTGAATCGTAGCTTCAGCATTAGCTTTAAACCCAAGTTGTATGTAGTTGATTATAAACCATGATTAAGCAAACCATAGTTTAGTACACTGTACTGTACTGCTTATCATACTCAATGGGACTAGTGGGATGCAAAACAAAATAGATGATTATGTTAATCAGGGAACTCATTAATGTTTTTCAGAAGATTAACAGAGTTGGAAGGGACCTTATAGGTCAGTTATGGCGAACCTTTTTTGACTCGTATGGCAAAAGCGGGGGGGAATGCACAGAGGTTGTGTGTGGGCGTGCCACACCCATAATGCAATGCGCACGAACCCAGCGTGCATGCGCACATGACCAGCACTCCCCCCCCCCCATTTTTGGCATGCTTTTTTTCACCCTCCCCAGGCTCCAGAGGCTTTATAGGAGCCTAGGGAGGGCAAAAACAGTCCCCCCTGCCCCCCAGAGACCCTCGGATGCTTCAGGAGCTTCCCTGAAGCCTCCGGCGTGCAAAAAACAGCCTTACGGGCAAACCAAAAGTTCAGGGAATGGACTTCCGGTTTGCTCGTAGGGCTGGTTTTAGCCCTCCGGAGCCTTCAGGGGCCTTCCCCAAAGGCTTTGGAGGATGAAAAACTCATAAGGTTGTTTTTTTGCCTTCCAGAGCCTTCAGGGAAGCCTCCGGAAGGTCTCTGAAAGCTCCGGAGGGCTAAAACCGTCCCTACGAGCAAACCGGAAGTCTGTTCTTGAATTTCCGGTTTGCCCATAGGGCTGTTTTTTTGTGCTCCGGAAGCTCCTGAAGCCTCTGGAGAGCCTCTGGGGATGGGCGGAGGAGGCTCTTTTCACGCTCCCCAGGCTCCTATAAAGCCTCTGGAGCCTGGGGAAAGCGAAAAATGGCCTCAAAAGAAGGCCGAAGTCGGCTGACCAGTGCGTGCATGCGCACTGGCCAGCTGACAGGGCAACACCTCGTGTGCTCTGACAAATGGCTCCACGTGCCATCTGTGGCATGTGTGCTATAGGTTCGCCATCCCGGTTATAGGTGATGAAAGAAATGTCCTTCTGGGTTCGGCTCCAAGTGGGGAAAAAGACACTGGAGACATGGAGGCTGCTTGGAAAGATGGTTTAATGGTCTCCTCCACCTCTCTGTTTCCTGTTCCTGTGTAAGAAATGTATTCTGATTGGTTGTCAGACTCCCATGGGCCCATGCAGGGGCAACTCTCTAGGCTGTGTTTTGAATCCAGGTTTGGTTGAGTTCTCAGATGCCGTGTGGTCAGTTGGGGCCAATATTATCATGCTTTAATCCCATCCCCCTGGAGCTGAAGTGGAGAAGTCTTTATTATGTAAAGTGGACCAGCTTGGCCTTCTTAATGGCCCATCGACAAAGTGGGGATGGGCAGGAAGCTACAGGCAGCTATTCTGTCTTTTAAAACATGTTTCTTTCTTTTCACATCCAGAGAAATATTCTGCCTTTTCAATATTTCCTAGGATATTTCATTTTTCTGGGAGAGGGCTGGGTGATAACTTCCTACATAGGTTATCTAGTGCAACCTCCCCTCAAGCAGGAGACTCTGCTTACACCATTTCTGACATATGACAGTCCAGCCTCTTCTTGAAAGCCTCAAGTGATGAAGTTCCCACAACCTCCGAGGGCAAGTTGTTCCATTGGTTGATTGATCTCTGTGTCACAACATTTCTCCTTATTTCCAGGTTGAATCTCTCCTTGGTCAGTTTCTACCCATTGTTCCTTGTCTGGCCTTCTGGTGCTTTGGGAAATAGCTTGATCCCTTCCTCTCTACAGCAGCCCCTCAAGTATTGGAAGACTGCTATCATGTCGCCCCTGGTCCTTCTCTTCACTAGACTAGCCATGCCCAGTTCAGTGGTGGGTTCCGGATCCCGTTGCAACCGCACGTGGGCACGTTTTTACCTCCTGCAACGCTCCAGCTGCTCGGTGGAGCATCACGCAGGCGATGTACTCTGTGCGCATGTGCAGAAGAGCTCAAATACAGGTAAGAAGGGTGTGCGTGCGGGTGGGCCCTCCGGAGCACCATACCAGAATGGGCACCAGTACGCCTGTATCGGGGTGTACTGCCTGCAACCCACCATTAGCCCAGTTCTTGCAAACGTTCTTCCTATGTTTTAGCCTCCAGTTCCCAAATCATCCTGGTTGCTCTTCTCTGCACTTTTTCTAGAGTCTCCACATCTTTTTTTTATAGTGTGGCGATCAAAACTGGATGAAGTATCCTAGGTGTGGTCTTACTAGGGCTTTGCAGAGTAGTATTAGTACCTCACTTGATCTTGATTGATCTTGACCCTCTGGAACGAGCTCCCCGTGGAGATTCGAACCCTCACCACCCTCCAGGCCTTCCGCAAAGCCCTTAAAACCTGGCTATTCCGACAGGCCTGGGGCTAAAAAGCTTCTGCCCCCCTTCTCGAATGGTATGGTTGATGTGTGTTTTTAAATTGTGTACTGTTATGTCTGTTTTTTACCCCCTGTCTGTACCCCTTCCCGGACTGAATTGTGAGCCGCCCTGAGTCCCCTTCGGGGAAAAGGGCGGCATATAAATGAAATAAATCCTAAATCCTGATTGTATCTCCCTGTTAATTTAGGATTGTGTTGGCTTTTTGGGCTGCACGCTGCTGGTTCATATTTAGTTGGTTGCCCACTAAGACTCCGAGATCCCTCTCACAGTTACTGCTATTAAGCCTGGTTTCACCCAGTCTATATGTGTACTTTTGGTTTTTCTTACCTAAGTGTAAGACTTTACTTTTCCTCATCCCAAAAATCCAGTTATACAAGTTACATCTTTGTGTGAACTCAACCATCGGCTGGTTCTCTTTAATAAGGCCAGAAAAAGGGAACCTTTTTTTCGCTCCTCGGGACTACTGAGGAACCAAAGTTCAACAGGTAGCATTCGGCCACATTGCCAGGGCACACCTGTTGAACTTCTACCTGCCAAGCGATATCAAAAAGGAAGCAGCCTCATGTGGGGAAGAAGCCATTTCCCCACGGCCATCCTTAAAACGAGTGTGGGGGTTAAACATGGGTGTGTGAGACTGTTATTTTGGGAGACAGAGATCGGCCATGATATCCCCCCCACCCTCAGCTTTTTTTTGTCATTCCGATTGGCTCAGACTCTTTCTTGCCTTGCCAATCACCCGACCTCCACGGAGGATTGGGCGGGAACTTAAAATCTGGGAGGGCTTGCGTTACAAAGACCTCTCGGCCTAACGGCCGTCTCGCTCCTGCGCATGCCCAGTAGGTGATGCCTTCCTCTCTCTTTCCCCCCTCCACTCTTCGTCGGCGAGCGCGCGGTGGCCCTTCGCTTTTTTTTTTCTTTCTCCCCTTCCCGGCATGCTCCGCGCAGCCGAGGCGTTGACGTCACCGGAGCCCGGTCTTCGCCGCCATTGGAGTTCGAAGGCTCCTTCGGCTGCCTGGGGGAGTCTCCTTTTGCCTTCCGGCCTCTCCGTGTTTTTCTTTTTTTTCCCCCAAGGAAAGGCAAGGATCCAGAAGTTTGGAGGCTAAGAAACGGGGAAAGCGAGAGGAAGGACCGGCGACCGCGCAGCAGCAACAGCAGCTGGCCTTTCCCCCCCCCTTCCCCCTACCCCGTCCCCCTCATCTCGTGTCTGTGTGTGGAGGCGAAGGATGTGAGGGAAGAAACGAGCGCGCGCACCGACGAGCCAGCGCGCGCGCGCGCGGCCCTCTTCCCCCCCCCTCCCTGCTTTCCCTTGACCTAACGCTCCCGCTCCCCTTTCCTCACTCCCCCCGCCTTCCCACGCACCCCCGCGCGTGCGCATAGGCCCCCTTCTCGGGGACGGGGGAAGAGGGGAGGGAGGGAGGGAAAGAGAGAGCGCGCGCGCTCGTGCCTGGCCTGGCCCCGCCCCTCCACTCCTCTTCCCTTTCCCCCTCCCAGCTCCCCTTCCCCTTTATTTCAGGGCGCATGAGAGATGTCTGCCACTAGCGTTGACCCCCAGGTAAGTCGATGGGAGTGGGGTGGGGGAAGGAAGACCAGGCCGCATTCCTCCTTTATTTTTCCTCCTCCTTTCCAGCTGCCCTTCTCTAATTCCTTCCCTTTCTCTCCCCCCCCTCCCCCCCAATCTCGTCTCCAGCTCTGCTTTCCTTCCTTGGCGCTCGGCCAATCCTTCCTTGGGCATAACGCGCTTTTTCCCCCCCATGGATGCGGGGAAGGCTCTCTGCTTCCTTTCTCTCCCCTTCCGCCCGCTCGCCTTGATCGAAGCCAGGCTTCGCCAGGGAGCACGATGGGAGATGTAGTCCAAACCAAACGTGTGTGGGGTGAGGGGAGGCAGCCCAGCCAGCGAGGTTCAAAGGAAGGAGAAAGGCCCTTTCTTCTCTGCTCTTTGGGCGAATGCTTTGGCTTCCCCGTCTTTCTTTCCTTCCTTCTCTCCCTTCCTTCTCTCTCTACCTCCCTTCCCTCTCTACCTCTTCGTTCCCTCCTCTCCCTTCCTTCTTTCCTTCTCTCCCTTCCTTTCCTCTCTCTCCCTCCCTTCCCTCCCTCCCTTCCTTCTCTACCTCTTCGTTCCCTCCTTCTCTCTCTTCTTTCCTTCTCTCCCTCCCTCTCTCCCTTCCTTTCCTCTCTCTCCCTCCCTTCTCTCCCTCCCTCCCTTCTCTACCTCTTCGCTCCCTCCTCTCCCTCCCTCTCTTCCTTCAGGCCTTTGTTAAAATATGAGCCTCCTTGGCTCTTAAAAGATTACCTACCCCTACGTTTGATTTTGGGCTGCTTGGCTCCCCCCATCCCTTTAAGGACTGCTATAGAGACTACTTTGGAGGACTGGGCCCTGGTGGCTTTGAGTGCCCGCTTGATGTCAGAATATAAAAAGAGGGGATGATCCTCCTGAGTAGAAACCCTGATCGGGCACATCTTTCAATAGCACCTTGGATGGCGGATCTGAATTTGGACTCTTGGGTTAGGTCAGAGCAAGCCACCCAAAGCCATTTTTAGATAGTTGCTGAAGACCAGATCCCCCTGCATATTAAGTTTCTGTATCCTGAGCAGTTTTAAGCTACTATTTCCGCAGGAATGTTCTTGCCAGCTTCAAGCTTCCTGTTTCTCTTCTAGGCCCTACTTTTATTTTCTTTATTGTACTTGATGTCAGTGAACTCCTTTGTGTTTTTGTTTTGAGGGTCAAACCTTATGCAGAAGTTTTAATAATTTTTCTATAATCGTCCCTTTTTATGTCAGCTGTTTCAGTCTTCATAGACACAGACCCTTCCACTTTCAGTTTTAAAGATCAGTCTCATTCTAGGAGTTTGGCTTTTAGATGGGAATAAATATTCCCATCTAATTTTGTATCCCAAGAATTTTTTTTTTAAATGAAAACTTCTCAAAGCACTATTGCTCATGACTGCAAAAGTATATCTTTGCCCTTATAATTGCTTTGTGGTATTTAAATAGTTCAATATTATTTCTTGTAAATTTACTGGTGCTGTAAAATGAATAGTATAATTCACATGTTAAGGCAGTGTTTCTCAACCTTGGCGACTTTAAGTCCTATGGACTTCAACTCCCAGAATCCCCCAGCCAGCACAGCTGTGTTAAGGGATCTGAGTCTCAGACATCATGACTTGCCTAAGGCGATATAGGTGGTACTTAAGCTTATTTCTCAATCATCTCTTGGTTCTTTACATGCTGCCTTTTCATTGTGTCAAAAGAGAAAATTCCTAGGACTTTTTTCTTGATATTTTTATTCCCCCCCCCCTTTCTCTTTATATACTGGGAGAACAAATACATTTGTCTATGTGCATATTCCTGTTGAAATTCAACTTCTTGCACATTGGATAATATTTGGAGGTTTGGAGTGTTTGCTGCCTTTTCTAGATCCTCCAGGAAAGCCATTCCTTTTTATTTTATATGTTTTTATCTAGTAACATAAAATACATATTAAGGGATTGTGAAAAGTTTTGAATTCAAACCCTTTAGGAAGTCTTTCATGGTTAAAACAACTGTTGAAAAAGAATATTTAGTGCACATAACAGTTCAGAATGGTAGGCAATGCCCACTTCAGATGCAAAACAGATTTGGGAGGCATTTCAGATTTAAAATATACTGCATATCAATATTTTCTGTACTCTAATTCTGAATTTCTTATTCTCCATCTGATTTATTTCCTCTTTGACAAAAATACTAAGTCCTCAATACTCAACATTGCATTGTATTATTATCATGTGGCTATTGTTTGTTTCCAATCTCCTGAAAGGCCCCATACCCTATTAACAATTTGTAAACGGATTTAATAAATGCAAATAATTTCAAAATCATGTTATATTTAATGAAAGACATAACACTTGTAGAATGTAAATATGAAGCCAGAGAAAATCTTGTGGTTGGGAATTACCTAGTTTTAAATATCTAAACAGACTCATCTGTCTTGAATATATAACACACTATTGTATCACTGTTGTACATTTTCAATAGATGGTAATTTGCTTTATTCTGAGTTCTCAACAAATGACAAATCTTTGTTTTGTCTCTTTTATTGTACCCTGTGCTATGGCATGACAGAGAGCGAAAGGTCAAGATAATAAAGGTAAGAAAAGTTCTAATCTTAAAGATAGTTCTTCTGATAGCAGATTTATATGAATGTATTCATACAAATGTTTGGTTGTAGGTAATTCATTAAAAACTTTAAAAGCCTCTGTTTTGTTATTTCTTTATCACTGTCAGTAAAGTTTATTCCTATACCTAAATTCAGTCCTGTAAGTGTCTATGCAGCTTACTGGATTTTTACCTAAGATTTCATCTTAAATTAATATCTATACTTTCCAGAATAAAAACCTCACAAAGTTAAAAACAAATTTAAATCTTCAAAATAATTAAAACAATGTTCTCTGTAGGCACTTGTTTCTCATACCCTTTTACTTTTTAAAAGTCAGAACATTTTCTTTGAGTGGTTTTTTTTCCCCTTAAGAAAAATCAAAAGTAAAAAATAATAAATTTCCAAGATGGTAATAATTTTGTACTGCAAGTACAGCTCCTTCTTCTGTCATTGGAACATTATGAGATTATAAATCATGAGTCTTGACACCTCATCCCTCTTTTTCCACTGAAGCTATTTTTGGAGCACTCCTTCCAAAAAGTTGAACATGTTTGGGAGTGCAAGATGTAGAGATTATATCTGAAATAGTGATATTTGATGGGGGAGTTCCTGAAAGAGAGTAGATCAATGGCAAAATCACCAATCCTGCTGAATCCGCTGTGAATTTGAATATAATTAGCACATCTTATTAGTAATAGCAAACTAGTCCTGACATTTTAGCATCAAAATGCAAAAGTAAGATAATATTTACATGTTCAAAGAAATGCTCCTGATTATGAAAGATATTTTATAATACATTTACTTTGATAGATAACATGGAATTTTAATTTTTCAAAAACTTTTCACCTCATGTATTTGTAGCATATACATATACAAGTAGTCCTTGAATTACAATCACAATTGAGCCCAACATTTCTATTGCTAAGCAAAACAAGTAAGTGAGTTTTACCTCATTTTGCAACCTTTCTTGCCCCAGTTATTAAGTGAATCACTGCAGTTGTCAAGTTAGTAACCCGGTTGTTAAGCGAATCTGGCTTCCCCATTGACTTGGCTTATCAAAGGTCACAAAAGATGATCACATGACCCCAGGACCACAACAGTTATAAACATGAGTCTGGATTTCGATCACATGACTACAGGGATACTGCAATGGTGGTAAATATGAAAAACAGTCACTCAATTTTTTTCATTGCTGTTGTAACCTCTAAACTCACAAACAAACTGTTATAAGTCAAGGATTACCTGTATACGTGCATGTATAAAAGGTAAAGCATCTGGTGGTTGTGTTTATAGCATAGTTTAATTGCTTATTTCATATTGTTCACTAAGCTTTTCTTGTAACAGTATGCAGTATAAACTGCATATGCAAAATGAAATATCACATACAATTAAAATCAAATTATTCCTCAGTGCAATAGTACCAGAGCAAATTTTAATTCCATAAGCTAAAGTTTAGTTAGCACAATAAACTTGACACAATATAAAGGTAGTCCTCAATGTAACAATTGAGCCGAAAATTTCTGTTGATAAGCAAGACAGTGAGTTTGCCCCATTTTATGAGCTTTCTTGCCAAAGTTATTAAGTGAATCACTGCAGTTAAGTTAATAACACAGTTAAGTAAATCTGGCTTCCCCATTGACTTTGCTTATCAGAAGATCACAAAAGGGGATCGCATGATCCCAGGACACTGGAACGATCATAAATGAGTTTTGATCAAGTAACCACAGGGATGCTGCAACAGTCGTAAATGTGAAAATGATCATAAGCTACTTTCAATAGTCACTAAATAAATGGTTATAAATCAAGGACCACCTATATGTAAATGTTGATCAATATAATATATATAAAACTCATATTTTTCTGATGATTGCCGTTGTACATATTCATTTCTATTAATGACCGTCAATTTTTCTTTTCCTGTTTACCACTTTCTGTATCGTTTACTATGGAATTTCTATATATGTTTCTGTACATACATAAATCTATTTAATTGCATTCCTATAACTGCCCATCTCACATGATGACATTGGGTGGCATTCATAATAAAACAGTAAAAATACATAAAAACCATTAAAACACCCAATTTAAATTAAAGATGAAATCAAAGTTTAAAAAAAAATCACATTGGGGTCTTGGGTGAAATAAGAGAATGCCATAGCTTAGAACATGTCTAGCATTTGTCTTCATTATTTGTTATGACAGAATGCAGTCCAAAGGATGTAGTCCATGATTGGATCTTGTGTTTTGTGTAAAAAAAAAAATCTGTGCTAATGATTTATCACATTGAGGGATATGTAAAAAGCTTATTAGTGTGAAATTCAAAAGGTTGCAGAAACCACTATAAGTTACTAAATACGACCCTCTTTCCCTGAAAATAAGACCTCCCTGGATAATAAGACCAATCGGGCATTTGAGCGCATACGCTAAAATAAATCCTCCCTGAAAATATTGCAACACAGCAGTAGCCATGAGATGACCATGTTCGCCGCCTCATGCACCTCAAAAATAATAAAACCTACCCCAAAATAAGGCCAAGTGCTTATTTCAGGGGTCAAAAGAAAATAAGACCCTGTCTTATTTTCAGGGAAACACAGTATTAGCGATGTGCATATAATCTAAAACAAAGAAGTCTGCTGATTTAGATCAATCTAACTTGCTACTAACAAGTGCTATACAGAATCCATGTCATACCTTAAGGGTTGAGCTTTATAAGGGCCATTCGTTCAGCATGTTATTGATCTTTTTCCTGGCAAGCTAGCTGACTTGGTGGCCTCTCTGCTTTGGCTTCCTGCTTACACTAAATGCTCCAGCTTTCCTTTCCTGGACAAATACATTTTAATTCATTCTGTGAGTCTTACTCTTGATCTTAACAAACTCTGTTGCTGGTTGTTGAAAAACCTGTTTTAGAGTATTCAGTAACTGTCATTTAGATAGTTTTTATAAGGAACAATGGTATCTTGAGGGCATATGGAAGTGTTTTTCATCATGTTGAAATCTGACCTTTTCCCCTTCTCTAAATAGATAATGCTGTGGAATAAACACAGTTCTATTTGTGTATACCGTCCTGCTTTAGAAAACAGATCTTTATTGAAACTTCAAAGTGTGCATGTTATAATTGCAGCTCTTTTGTTTCAGTGCAAAATGGTTCTCTTCATCAGAAGGATACAGTGCATGACAATGATTTTGAGCCTTATCTTTCTGGACAGTCAAATCAGGTTAGTCTATATGCCTGAAAAGTGATTTGATTTTTTAAAGGGGATTTTAAACTCATGTCAGTTGGAAGCAGTGAAATTTGTTTAAAGGATTTTTTTTAATGAATCAAAGGCCACTTATAATTTATATTATTCTTGTTGAATACATATTATTCTCATTGAATTTATAATAATAGCACTGGCTTAAGTAAATCCACATTAGCCCTGAATATTATGACTTCTTTATACAGTACTCATATCCAAAGTAAAACTATTTTTGTTGTGGGTTAAAGTTGAAACTGCTACTATTTTAGAATATTTAAATGGGATTGACTGAATCAGCCTTAAGTTGATATTTCCAACTTTTATTAAATTATGTAGTATCTTTCTACTCTGTAATCCAGCTTTAGGACTTCCTATTTCACATTTTATTGGCTTACTTATTGATCATATTTATATGCCCACCCACCTCATGAAAAACTTGACAATAAAAACCATAAAACAGTGGCACAAATACACATAATTAAACATTGTTATTGAAAGGTCAAAAAAGAGAGCAGAAGATATTAACAACAATGGAGTCACTTGGCACCTCACCAGTCCCTTGAGGCCCAGGCCTGATGACCCAACCATGTTTATGGCATGGAGCCGTGATGTTCCATAAGGTGTGCACCACTGCAGAAAAGACCCACCCTTTGGGTTCCACCAAATGTAGCTGTTTGGAAGATGGCACCCATAGCTTATCTCTTCTGCCAGATGCGATTGGTTCTTCTTGTTGATAAGAACTCTTTGTCTTATGGCTGGTTTCTATATCTGCTCTAGTCAATAATTGACTTAAAATGGGCTTCAGCTTCACAGAATAGGTTAATGTCACTCAAATAATTTTGAAAGATTTGAGTGTATTTGCCTATTCAAAGGATATGCTAGTCTTCTGAAAAACTAATGTGTAGTCAATAGTGATGTCAGGATTCCAAGTAACACACCCAATGAAAGAAGAGGTGTGAGTTTCCTCAAAGTTCCATTTTACTAGAGGTGTCATTGGCACATCTGGGAAAACCTGAATCTGAAAGCTTCCAGGTTTTCCGCACCCAAATGAAAGTTCAAGTCCCTGCTCAGCACCCACATGTCCCTCACATGGTCCAATCAGGCACTGTCCCAACTGGAGATGCCTCCCAGTCATGCCATTCCAAGTGCAGGGCAGGATGTTCTTGACTTTCTGAGAAAGGAATGTTATTTTGACTATATCTACTCCACTTCATTTAATCCCCCCTCCCAGTTTCCCACAGCAATAAATGTGGCAGGCCTGAAGGCCCAATGCAAAAGTTGGCTTCCAGGCCTGACAAGTGATAGAGCAGCATCCACTCACATAATAAATCTTCTATTTCATGCACTGTTCGGGTCTACCTTGAAGGTAAGGCCAACCCTCTAAAGCAGGGGTCCCCCAACCTGTGGTCCGTGGCCCACTAGTGAGGAGTTCGCAACTGGGCCATGGAAACAGTTGGTACGCGCACACACATCCTCGTTTGCGTGAGCAGTGTGCGCACAATCCATTTGTGTAAGCGGCAAGCGCATATGCATGCTGCATTTGCAAATGCAGTTGCACACGGACTTGCTGGCCGCTTGCACAGAACCATCCCCCCCCCCCCTCCCCCCAAAAAAACCAGAAACATTGGGGAACTCTGCTGCAAAGCATATACTGGGGCAGTGATGGCGAACCTTTTTTGGCTCGCGTGTCATAGGTGGGGGAGTGCAGAGGGGGTCGTGTGCGGGCGTGCTGCATCCATAATGCAATGTGTGATACCCCCCAGTGCGCATGCGCACATAAGCCCTCCCCCATTTTTTGTTTTTTTTTGTATGCCCCAGGCTCCAGAAGCTTTATAGGAGCCCCCCCGAAGACCCTTTGGAGGCTTCAGGGACCTTCAGGAGGCTTCCCTGAAGCCTCCGGAGGCCTTAAACAGACCCTACAAACAAACTGGAAGTCAGTTTCTGAACTTCCGGTTTGCCCATAGGGCCGATTTTTTTTGCGCTCCAGACGCTTCAGGGAAGCTCTTGAAGTCTCGGGGGTGGGGGGGCAAGTAGAGGCTCTTTTTGCCCTCCCCAGGCTCCTATAAAGCCTCTGGAGCCTGGGGAGGGCGAAAATGGGCTTTAAAAAAGGCTGACAGGGCAACGCCTCGCGTGCCTTGACAAATGGCTCGCGTGCCACCTGTGGCACACGTGCCATAGGTCACCATACCCGTACCAGGTCATTGTGCCGTGGAGCATTTCAAGCTGTAGAAAAAGGTAAACAGAAAAGAGAAGCTTTCAGAGAGATTGAGTGAAGATAGCACTGGCTACATGATATAATACGAAGACTCCTGATTCATGTGCAGAGTTTAAAAGCAATGTGAGCGTTCAATGAACATTGACAGAAAATGAGCCAATGTAGCTTGCAAAGGTAGATTTGCAGAAAGTATTGTGAAAAAAATGATGCTTCTGGGATCAGGCTAGAAGTGAAATGAACTGGAATCACTAAGTAGAAGGATGGTTTCAAAAATAGCTAGCAAAATGGACAGTTAAGCAGTGGGATTTTAAATAAATAAGTTGAATCAAGAATGAGCGTGGAATGCAAAGAAAATTAATGATTACATGAGCAAACCAAACATGAAACAAAAGACTGTAACGATTTTAAAAGGCCAGAATTTGTGTGGTTATGGGAAATAAGTAATGCGACAGATTAATGAATCAAATGTGGAAGTGTTATATTCCTTAATTGGGGTAGATGAAAAAACTCTGGATTCCGCATTTAGTCTTCGGGGGGCTTTTTTGAAATGCATAATTTGCACAGAGGAATCCGCTTTGTTTCAGATCAGTATATGCTTTAGTCAAAGAATCTACAAATATTGATTTTACTAAGATTTAATATAATGGTATAATGTTATATTGTTTGAGAACAGTTCAAAAGCAGTCAGATTAATTTAGCTCTAACATAATATTAGTGTACTGTGAAAGAAGTTAAAAATAACTTCTCACTTATCCAAACTGCAGATTCTCAAACAAAACATGTCTACTCAAATTGCTCTGTGTCTTGTGATTAATCCTTGAAGCAGTCGGTGAGAAACCATGTGAAAGAATTGTCCTGCCTTAATTTTGAAAGAGTTCAGAAGCAA
This sequence comes from Thamnophis elegans, assembly GCF_009769535.1. Taxonomy (NCBI): domain Eukaryota; kingdom Metazoa; phylum Chordata; class Lepidosauria; order Squamata; family Natricidae; genus Thamnophis; species Thamnophis elegans. Next base: position 92,706,282 of record NC_045545.1, on the reverse strand, counting down.
GAGACATGTTTTCAGGCTTAAGGCATTTACAGTCTTTTATCAATAAAAGAGAATATTTGTAACTCCGCATTGAATTGTGGAGTCCTTGGTGCTCTCTGAGCTTGGTGGTTTTCTTGCGGACGTTTCATTACCAAACTAGGTAACATCATCAGGGCAAACTCCACTTCCTTCTAACGCTGATGATGTTTACCTACTTTGGTACTGAAACATCCGCAAGAAAACCATCAAGCTGGAGATAACCCAAGGACCTCAACGTCTTTTATATTGTAGAGTATATTTGAACTTTCCTGAATATTTTCTAATTTAAATAATGTGGTAAACAACTGAATCTGACATTGCGGCTTTGTCTTTTAACCGAGCAACAGCTATCCATCAATGACCGATCCTTACTTGTCCAGTTATTATCCACCTTCTATTAGCTTTCCCTACTCACTGAGTGAAGCTCCCTGGTCAACCGGAGGAGACCCTCCTATCCATACCTCACAACCTATGGACAGCTGAGTAACGGCGATCACCACTTCATGCACGATGCTGTGTTTGGACAGCCTGGCGGACTGGGCAACAACATTTATCCACACCGGTTTAATTTTTTCCCTGAAAACCCTCCTTTCTCAGCATGGGGAACGAGCGGCTCTCAGGGGGCAGCAGACCCAGAACTCGGCTTACGGAAGCAGCTACAGTTACCCGCCCAGCTCCCTTGGGGGCACCATTGTGGACGGGCAAACGGGATTTCATAACGATACTTTGAATAAAGCGCCCGGGATGAACAGCATCGAACAGGGAATGGTTGGACTGAAGATCGGCGGGGACGTCACGACTTCCGCCGTGAAAACTGTAGGCTCAGTGGTCAACAGTGCCGGCATGGCGAATGCCTTGTCCGGCAACGTCGGATCGAACCTCAACCTGCCAGTATCGAAGCCAACCTCCTGGGCTGCTATTGCTAGCAAGCCTGCAAAGCCCCAGCCCAAAATGAAAGCGAAAAGCGGGCCCGTAATAGGAGGGGCTTTGCCTCCGCCGCCTATCAAACATAACATGGACATAGGTACTTGGGACAATAAAGGCCCCATGCCCAAAATCCCAACTCCTCAACAACCGATCCCCTCTCCTCAGTCTATACCACAGCCACAGATCATCCAGCCAATTCCTGCCCAGCCACCCCCGCTGACCCAGCTGCCCTACCAGAATCCTCAGCCGCCGCCCCCTCAAAACCGATGGGTGGCCCCTCGCAACCGCAATGCAGCTTTTGGCCAAAGCGTAGGAACCGGTAACGAAAGCAACCCAGCCGGGAATACCCCAGCGAACGCCATCCCGGGTGGAGGAGGAGGAGGAGGCGGCGAGTCCCACCCCGTTCTCGAAAAACTGAAAGCCGCCCACAGTTACAACCCCAAGGATTTCGAGTGGAACCTCAAAACCGGACGCGTCTTCATCATCAAGAGTTACTCGGAGGACGATATCCACCGTTCCATCAAATACTCCATTTGGGTGTAGCACAGAACATGGCAACAAACGTTTGGACAGCGCCTTCCGCTCGATGAATAGTAAAGGCCCGGTCTATTTACTCTTCAGCGTCAACGGCAGTGGACATTTTTGTGGCGTAGCAGAAATGAAGTCGTCGGTGGACTACGGCACCAGTGCCGGCGTGTGTGTCCCAGGACAATGGAAGGGGAAGTTTGACGTCAAGGGATCTTTGTGAAAGATGTTCCCAACAACCAGCTTCGACACATCAGGCTGGAGAACAATGACAACAAGCCAGTGACAACTCCCGTGACACTCAGGAGGTGCCCTTAGAGAAAGCGAAGCAAGTGCTTAAAATTATTGCTATGTACAAGCACACGACCTCCATCTTCGATGACTTTTCCCATTACGAAAAGCGCCAGGAGGAGGAAGAAGTGGTACGAAAGGTAAACTGGCTTTAGACCATTTTTAATTCAGTTGGGGGAAGAAGTCCACCCTGGAGGTGAATGGGAATTGAGTTTGCAAAGGGACTGTGTTTTTTTAAAAAAAAAACAAAGAAAAAAAACCAACTTATTTCGAAGATAGATATTACACGTCCTTCAGATTTAACCCATAAGGCTTCAAACCCTACAGCTTTCTTTCCTTTTTTTTTTCCAAATCTGCTTTATTGTAATAGGCCAAAATTTGAGATGTGTCTGCTTTGTTAAATATGGCTTAGTTTTCAGTGCTGTAATGGATGGTACAGGGCTTGGAGTATACAGGTAGTCCTCGACTACGACCACAACCGAGCACAAAGCTTCTGTGGCCAAGTAAGACGTTTGTTTACTGAGTTTTGCCCACCTTACGACCTTCCTTGTTGCAGTTGTTACAAAGTGACATCCCTGCAGTTGTTAAATTGGCAATGTGGGTGTTTAAATTAATCTGGCTCCTCCTGTGATTTTGCTTGTTGCAAGGTCACACAAGGAGATCCCATGACCCCGGGAAACTATGACCATCATAAATAGGAGTCAGTCGCAAGGGGACTGAATTTTGTCATGGGGATGCTGCCAACGGCCGTACGGGTGAAAATGGTCACAAGTTCCCTTTTTCCCCAGTGCCATTGTAACATAGAACAGTCACTAAATGAACGGTTATAAGTCAAGGACTACCTGTAAGTGAAATATAAATCGCTTCGCCATGCACAGGCAAGATGTTTGTTTCTGCTTTAAAGAGATGTCTACGAAAGAAGCCTACGATTGGCAGGGTTTTTTTTTGGTTCCCTTATTCTGGTTGTTAATTGAGGAAGGCTTAAAAAGTATCCATGTGGAAATAGAAAGCCTTTTTACCACAAATTGGATGTTGGTGTCTCCTTAGCTCAGGCATGCAAAAGCTTACAAATCCAGAAGTGCCACATTTTGTCTAAAGCAATTATTCGCTGTGCAGAGTGGTCTGTTTCAACCTTTTTTTTTTCTGAGGTGTTTCAAGCTCATTATGGCTTTCAGAATGTATTGAGCAAGCCTGTTCAAACACAGAACAATTGATTCAACCTTGACAGTGAAGTATTTGACATTTGAAATTTTGTACGACACTCATATTTGAGAAAAAAATATATTAGTGTACTTCTCAATTACAGGAGCTATTTTCATAGTGTTAAAATTGATGTGATTGGGACATTATTAATACAGTATGATAGTACATCCTCAAGCATTAGGGCAATGATAGAATTTAACCAAAACCCAATGAACCATAAGGTTTTAAAAGGAAAGGACTATAAAGGCTACAAAATTCACCTGTAAATGAGATTTATCAAATACTCTCTGAGGGCATTAACAACTAAGCCATAGCACAAAATAGAAGCATAGACTGTTCAGTTTCTCCAAAATGCTGCGACGTAAGAATTTATCCTTATTTTTTAAAAAATTGCAAATCCCAGTATGGTAGATCTCACGAGTTTTCTCAGGAACATGGCATAAAATAAAAATGGAGGGTAAAAACAGCACAAAAGTCAGAAGTGTAAGTAAACTAGAGTTACTGTAACATTGAGTTCATTGTTAAAATGAGACATCCGGGGAATGTTTCTGTATATTTATATAAACAGCCACATTTATGTGCCTAGTAGGCTTGCAGACTTAATTTTTTTTTAATCAGTTACAATGCTTGGTCCTACTGCACCTACATTGTATCTCAGCTGCAGGTTTTCCACTGGTGTCAGGCTTATGGTTTAAGAGCTCTTTGGTCTACATGTTGCCCGGATAGATCTAATCAAGTATGGCTTAGCTTCCTATTTGAATAGGACATTAACCGGAAAGTTGGAGATGTATTTTGACTGGCAAATCTAGATAAAAAGCAAAGCAAACTGCAGGTTACTCCTTGACTTACAATCAGAGTTGAGGCCAAAATTGATGTTGCTAAGCGAGATAGTGGTTGGGTGAATTTTTGCCCCATTTTACAACCTTTCTTGCCACAGCTGTAAGTTAGTAACATGGTATGTTAAGTGAATCTGGCTTCCCCACGACTTTGCTTGTCGGAGGTCACACAAGGGATCACATGACCCCGGGACCTGCAACCGTCATAAATTTGAACTAGTGGCCAAGTATCAAATTTGATCGTGTAAACGGGGGGGGGGGTAGATGCTGCCACGATCATGGGTATTAAAACAGTCAGAAATTACTTTTTTTAGCGCTGTTGTAACTTGAATGGTCATCAAATGAACTCTTGTCAATCAAGGACTACCTGTAGTTTCATATCACCCTGGGAAAGTGGCAGAAATACATGCCGGTTGGTCCTCAAACTTGGCAACTTTAAGATTTGGGGACTTCAACTCCCAGAATTCTCCAGCCAGTATGGGAGAATTCTGGGAGTTGAAGTCCACAAGTCTTAAAAGTTGCTAAATTTGAAGACCTCTGGTATGTGCCATCAGGAGTGGACTCCAGTTGAAGATAACTTGTTTGTGAACTGTAGATAAGACCAGAGTATTTCTGTCCTTTTGTAAGCTTACTTGAATTACCTGAAATTTCAGGTGGTACCTTTACTTCACAAATCCCCTTAGGAATGGAAGAGATGTCTTCAACCGAATATTTGCTTGTAGAGTTTCAGTATGCCAGCACCAGCTTCAATTGTTGACACTGAAGCACAGAACAAAATGATCTCGCATTGCAATAACAGCGTGACAGGTTATTGTATTTAAATGGCATTATTTATTTTACAAAAAAGGTTCTTTTTAGCTACACTACTAACTTATCAAATATTTGCAAATAATTTACGGAACACAGCAGAGCAATTAGATTTAGGCTGACAAATAAATTAATGCATATAACTGATACCTAAAGGGGGAAAGAACCAGGTTTCTTGGTACAAATAAACTTGCCTTCTGGATAGCATTTTCTGCTTCTTTCACCTTAAAAGACCACCATGGATTGTGGCTTTGGAGTTACTGTAATGTAAAAAGCTGTGTAGTTTTGTTTTTTTTAAAGCACGAACATGCTTTAGGAGGCCGTGAAGTGTGTGGCTGCAGGTAATTTTTTTCTAAGGAGTGGACATCAGCCTGAGCAATCTTGAAAGATTACGTATTTCGAGTACTATATTTCCCTGTTTTAAGATCCGATTCAGTTCAGAAGTGATGCAGAACCTGCAAATGGCTGAGACTATCCTTGAAGGCAGGCAGGTCTAAAGTATTCAAAATATTTGCATGGTTGTTTAGGATATATATTTTTTATCCTGTTGATCAGCCAAACGGTTTTTGTTTCACAAAGGTTTTAAGGCCTTTAACATTTAAAAAATGGAGTTATCCAACTATTTATTAATCTAAACCCTTTGAAAACATGAAATCAATAGAATGAGGGGATGTTGAATGGGAAGTAGATGCTATTCCATCTTGTTGAAGATCATATCCAAACAGAAGCCCTCACTTGTTCAGGATATTGGAGCTACCATTTTTAAAATTGTGATTTTAGAAAGTTTTCACAGAAAAAAGTCCCAAACCACAAATGTCTATGGAGATTCTCAGTCATCCAGGTCATGGTTGTCCCAAAGGTTCTTTTTCAAAAGGCAACTGAACTTTCTTGTTTTTGCCTTGAAGATGTTTCACTTCTCATGCAAGAAGCTTTTTCAGTTGAACTGAACAGAGAACTGAAGAAGCGTCTTGGATGAGAAGCGAAACATCTTCAAGAAAAAACAAAAGTCCTGTTGCCTTTTGAAAAAAGCACCTTTGGAACAAACCATAAAATGTTTTTTCTGCCCTTAAAGTAACAGGCTTGTGAAATGATGTACTTTATCATACCTATTTCTGATGAGAAGAAGGCTACATTGAAGATTAAAGTTCCTTATACATACATTTGAAATGTTTTCGCATTATAGAATCCATTCATATCTATTTTCTGGCGTGCTGTGAACACCCCCCCCCCCAAGCAAAGACAAAGTTAAACGTGGATTACATCACTTTCCATCAGCAAAATCACTTTCCATTCCATAGAGTTCTAAAAACTACAAAACATACTCCTTTAAGCCTGGTTTAAGGTGTTACTTGTAATTTTACAAAGACATGTACTTCTCTATATTGGGGTATTCCTTAATTTTACAGGAAACACTGCCTTTTAGGTATCCTAGTTTAGCTTTAGGAGTTAAAATTATAACAAAAAGCTATATTGTGGTATGTTTAAATATGTAGCATGGCATGAAAGCAGTTTCCTTGTGTTTATTGTAAGAAATCTTGTAACATCATATGCAGGCCACAGTGTACATGCAACAAAATATAAATTTTAACGATTGGGTGTCCCATTGTTTAGGGTGACGCGGCTTGTAAAAAAAATTAAGACGGGTAAAGAGTTTTTATTGGGTTTTCATATTCTAATTTCCTGTTTTTCTCCTTTGCAGGAACGTCAGAATCAAAATAAACATAAGAATAAGCATATATGGTTTGCTATATATATATACATATATATATATATATACATACTAGAACTGATATTAAAATTTGATTATGAAAAATTGAATCTTTTTTTAAAAATGCCTTGGTGCTGTGTATTCTGGCATCAGGAGATTATAAAGCTTTCAGCTCCAATATCTTTTTTGCAGGGGGAAATTCAAATTTGCATCTTTTAAGTACACTGTAGTGGGAGAGGTTGGGTTTTTTGTTTTGTTTTTTGTTTCCCCAGCTGAATATGCATTAAGTTGTAATCTTTTCTATGTAAAATGCTGTAGAATCCATTAATAAGATGTTTCTTGTTTTTATTTTTTATTTTTTTTAAATTTGATTAAACAATTTCATCTACAATTGAAGATTTTGAAATATTAGCCTTTTTCAAAGACCTTTAATTGCGGCACAATTATGTTTCTAATTTGAAAAGTCATTGCTTTTATATTTATGTACCACAGATCCCCTTTGTCTCACCATTCCCACGGTCAGTTTGATTCCTAAGGCAAGTAGAAACAAAAATACCAGTTTTTTTTAAAAATTTTATTTTAGAAAATAATCTGTGTCAAAAATATTGACCATTTAATTTAGCAAGCTCAGGTTATTTTATGAAGTTCAGCTTTATCTGTCACGTTCATTATTTTTTGAAAAAGTTTTGAAAGCATACTTCTGCCTTCCTTACAGAAAAGCAAAAAGGCGTAATTCACTGGGGTAATTTCGCATACAAGAAGTATAAATGGGATTTCAACACAAACACAATTGTACATTTTCATCATTTACAGTTAGTCTTTTGTGGATATTGCATGAGAAATATTCCTCATGG
>NC_045545.1:92234053-92315292 GCF_009769535.1 Thamnophis elegans | reverse complement strand
CCAGTCTTTTCCCATTTTCTATTTCCCGAGGGGGGGGGGGTGGAATACGTTCAGAAAGACAATGGCTATGACGTTGTGTAATGCTGTGAAGGAATATGCCGTGTCAGTTGTTGGGCATTAGGAAAGTGAGAAGCTAATGAAGACAGGGAAACGATGGACCCCTGCAGGTAGGATCAAAGTATAAAGATTCAGTCAAATGTAAGCAAAAGGAACAAGACTGAAACCATTAGTTACGGCAGGCAAACGTGGAAATTACTGCAGGGGGCACCTTTAAAGACAAAGAGGCAGGGAAGCGGGGGGGGAATGTAGTTGGAGATGGTAGGACATCCCTTTAAAAGAGATGCTGTCCTTCTAATAAAAATTGCCTCCCTGAAAAATAATCATAATAAAGGCTCATGTTTCTCATCAGGCCCTTATTTTACCCAAACTGCCAAGACAATTGTGGGAAGGAAAAAGAAGATACATTGTTTTGCTGGCTCAAAATCACCTAGTCAGCTTTCATGGCTAAGGCAGGGCTAGAACTCCCAGTCTCCTGGTGATTGGCCCAAAAGTCACCCAGAGAGCTTTGTTCTTAGGCAGGACTAGAACTCCCAGTCCTCCTGGTGATTGGCCCAAAGTCACCCAGAGAGCTTTGTGTCTTAGGCAGGACTAGAACTCCCAGTCTCCTGGTGATTGGCACAAATCACCCTGGCTTGCATGGTTAAGGCAGGACTAGAACTCCCAGTCTCCTGGTGCTGGCACAAAATCACCCAGATGGCTTGCATGGTTAAGGCAGGGCTAGAACTCCCAGTCTCCTGGTGATTGGCCCAAAGTCCCACCCGAGAGCTTTGTGTCTTAGGCAGGACTAGAACTCCCAGTCTCCTGGTGATTGGCACAAAATCACCCAGATGGCTTGCATGTTAAGGCAGGACTAAACTCCCAGTCTCCTGGTGATGGCACAAAATCACCCAGATGGCTTGCATGTTAAGGCAGGACTAGAACTCCCAGTCTCCTGGTGATTGGCACAAATCACCCAGATGGCTTGCATGTTAAGGCAGGACTAGAACTCCCCCGTCTCCTGGTGATTGGCCCAAAGTCACCAGAGAACTTTTTGTGTCTTAGGCAGGACTAGAACTCCCAGTCTCCTGGTGCTTGGCACAAATCACCCAGATGGCTTGCCTGTTACGGCAGGACTAGAACTCCAGTCTCTGGTGATTGGCACCAAAATCACCCAGATGGCTTGCATGTTAAGGCAGGACTAGAACTCCCAGTCTCCTGGTGATTGCCCAAAGTCACCAGAGAACTTTTGTGTCTTAGGCAGGACCTAGAACTCCCAGCCTCCTTGTGATTGGCACAAAATTCACCAGATGGCTGCATGGTTAAGGCAGGACTAGAACTCCCAGTCTCCTTGTGATTAGCACAAAATCACCAGGTGGCTTGCATGGTTAAGGCAGGACTAGAACTCCCAGTCTCCTGGTGATTGGCCCAAAGTCACCCAGATGGCTTTCATGGTTAAGGCAGGACTAGAACTCCAGTCGCTTGATGATTGGCCCGAAGTCACCCTGAAAGCTTTCATGGTTAAGGCAGGACTAGAACTCCCAGCCTCCAGATGTACAGTCTGGTCCCTTAACCCAGGTTTTCCAACCTCAGCCATTTTAAGATGTGGACTTCAACTCCCATAATCCCCCCCCCTTGTTATTCCTTGCTAAGCAAGGAAGTTGTTATGAATTTTGCCCAATTTTATGACCTTTCTTGCCAGAGTTGTTAAGTGATTCACTGCATTTTTAAGTTGGTTCCATGGTTGTTAAGTGAATCTTACTTTCCCATTGACTTAATTACAGATAGCCCTTGAATTAACACCACAACTGAGCCCAAAATTTCAGTTGCTAAACAGGACAGTTGTTAAGTGAATTTTGCCCCATTTTATGACCTTTCTTGCCACAGTTGTTACGTGATTCAGTGCATTTTTTTTTCAGTTGGTTACACAGTTGTTAAGTGAATCTGGCATCCCCATTGACTTTGCTCGTCGGGCGGTCACAAAAGGTATGGGCTTTTGTGACCGCCGACGGTCTTTCAGCCCTCTCTAAGCGGTTTACAGAGTCAGCATATTGCCCCCACAGTCTGGGTCCTCATTTCACCCACTCGGAAGGATGGAAGGCTGAGTCAACCTTGAGCCGGTGAGATTAGAACCGCTGAACTGCAGATAGCAGTCAGCTGAAGTAGCCTGCAGTGCTGCACCCTAACCACTGCGCCACCTCGGCTCTTCAATGAATCCCACCGCTGCAATAAATGGTGGTCTTGGAGTCGGACACACAGATACAAAGCCAAATTGTGTTAATACTTAGCTTGGTTTAATTTAACTTGGTTTTAACGTGTTGGGTGACCTTGAGTAGACCCAGTCCTTTTAGAGGCACCTTTAACTTTACTCAGCCGTACTGGAAGCAATTGTTGTGATCCATACTTAGTTAACTGAAATTCCTTGTTAACATGTTACTTGCATTAGCAATTCTCACTGGGTCACTCGGTGCACAAATGCAACACAGGTTTCTCTTTTTTCCTCTCCTGTTATTTTATTTATTTATTTATTTTTGCAAACTCCCAATCCTTTTCTGAAACTAGAGTTATGCAAGTTTTCAACTTCTGGAAAAAGAAATTTCTTTCTTGGGGGATGAGCTTTCCCGAAAGGAGGAAAAATCACCTTGACTGAGTAGTTATTTTGCAATTCAGGGTATATTTATAGTCCAGAGGTGGGTTCCTACCAGTTCGCACCTATTCGGTAGAACCGGTTCATCAAATCTACCGGACCGGTTAGAAGAGGTTCCACCAGTGGACCCGGAAAGCAGGCACACCTACAGAAGAGGTTCCAAAATTTTTTGAAACCCACCACTGCTAAAGGGTTAGGGGTGCAAGGATCTTGTAACTTGACAGCTTTAAGACTTGCATGCTTCAATGCCAGAGTTTCTGAATAGCTACTTGGACCGACCTAAGTACTAATTCATAATTTCATATCCAGTCACATGGGTGGCAAGCCACTCCCACAAAGGAGGCCACACCCACAGAGTAGGTTCGAACAATTTTTGAAACCCACCACTGTTATAGTCACTGTCTAAGAAGTACAAAAGTTAGTAAGAGAGGATTGTTTAAAAGATATGTGCTGCTTTGGGGTGGGGGTGTTTTAGAATTATGCCTTATTTTCAAGAGGCATTCACAAGAGGAATTAGAGAAATCAAGTTTCAAAATCCCATAAACCATCATGGGCATGATCCTTTATCTTTTTGTAGCTCAGGTGTTTTGTAGTTCAGGTGAGATCCTTGGTGCTCTCTGAGCTTGATTGTTTTCTTGCAGACATTTCATTACCCAACCAGGTTTCATCATCAGCACTAGTAAGGGAGTAGGATGGTAAGGCCTGCCACAACTTAAACCTCTAAATAGAAACAATCCTTGGCTCCATTGGTTGAGAAAGGCATAGTTTTGTTAGACATGTATTGCAGTAAAGCAAAGCCAGATCTGAGAATCGCGCGCCAAAATCCCTAAGTTCAACCTTTCCCTTCCTTAGCTGTATCTCATTGCCATCCACATGTAACCAATCAGGTCCTGGCAAGATGTTTTCATAACTGTCAGTCCAAGCGTATGCCGGGTGACCCTTGAGGCAGTGTCTCAAGGAGATACATTTTACTTTCCTTCCCCAAGTATATGCCTCTTCATTCCCCCATAGTTCATGGCAGTCTGTCACAGCATAGCATGAAGGCACAAGCATAAGGTGGCAAGCTGACAGGGGCTTGCTCTCATTTTAAGTACTGGTGGCTTGCCGGTCAGTATTGATTGGATTGATCTTGGTCAGGGGTGTCAAACTCTTTTTCCATTGAGAGGCAGCATCAGGGTGTGTTTGACCTCAGGGCGTGGGTGTGGGGGCGTGGGCCAGCTTGGCATCACTGCGACGGCCTCTGCAGCCCTCTGCCAGCAAAAATGGAGCCCGGGAGGCTGTCGTTTGTCCTCTCCATTTTATCACTGGCAGAGGTACCGTGGAGGCAATGGTTTTGCACAGCAGCCAGCAAGCATGCCACGCAGCTCAATTTCCATGAATGACATGCATGCATGTAAATAAAGTTTGTGCGCACAGTGCTCACATCCACTGCTCATGTAAGTGTGGGTGCACCTCCGTTTGTGCACTCGCTGGCTGTTTCCACAGCCCAGTTGCAAACCCCTCGTGGCCACTAGTGGGATGTGACCCACAGGTTGGGAACTGCTGGCGTAGCGTACCGCACATATAGGTGATCTTCATGTTACAACAGCACTGAAAAAGTGACGCGATCAGTTGTCACATTACAACCGTTTGTAGCCTTCCCCAGGGCCTCAGTGATCGAAATTCAGGCCACTTGGCAACTACCATGTATTTGTCTGTAATGGTGTAGGTTTCCTGTCTAGGCAGGGGGTTTGGACTAGAAGACCTCCAGGTCCCTTCCAATTCTGTTATTCTACTTCTATTCTATTCTATTCTATTCTATTCTATTTCTATTCTATTCTATTCTATTCTATTCTATCTATTCTTCTATTCTATTCTGTTCTGACCCCCTCGTCCCACACCAACACATCCGAGCCAAAGATAAGTTACGGCATTTAATTAACAAACAGACAGGTCCTGGCAGCAATCCAACCAGATAAGCCGTGGCAGCAATCCAGCCTACCAAGCTCACATAACGTTCTCCGAAATTAGTTCCTGCTGCGTTGACTTCTCTGCAAAAGGGCTGTGTAACAAACAGTCTTTTTATAGTCTGGGAGAGGAGCCTAGAGACCAACAGCTGAGTGCAAGTACCTCCTGTACTTGCGCAACGTTCCTGATGCCTATTAGCTCTTCGGTGCTTGCATCCAGGAACAACTCACCTGCTGACGTCAGGAACACACTCCCTTGTCTCCTCCCCGGGTCCAAGGCTCAGGCGCCTCCTGGTGGCGAACCAGCCTCTCTGCGCCCTGCTCGGAGTCCGAACCCTGTCCAGGGGCCTCCACATCCTCCAGAGCCGACTCATAGGGCCCCTCGCTGTTGGAGTCTGGTGGCATTCCAACGGCTCCCTGCTGGACACACACTATTCTATTCTATTCTTCTATTCTATTCTATCTTTTATTCTATCTATTCATCTCTCTATTCTATCTCATTCTATTCTATCTATTCTATTCTATTCTATTCTATTCTATATTCTATTCTATTCTCTTCTATTCTCTTCTATTCTTCTATTCTATTCTATTCTATCTATTCTATTCTATATTCTATTCTATTCTTCTATTCTATTCTATTCTCTATCTATTCTTCTATTCTACTCTATTCTAATCTATTCTATATTCTATCCATTCTCTCCTATTCTATTCTTCTATTCTATTCTTCAATTCTATCTTCTATTCTATTCTATTCTATTCTATCTATTCTTCTTTCTATTCTCTATTCTATTCTTCTATTTATTCTTCTATCTACTCTATTCTATCATTCTATATCTATTCTATTCTATCTTCATCTATCTTCAATTCTATTCTATTCTATATTCTATTCTATTCTCTATTCTATTCTTCTATTCTATTCTATTCTTCTTGATGGTGCACTGCCCTGAAGTCATAGGAGCACCATTTGAAACCTTCCCAGCCAGCTTCCGACGAGCAAAGGCAATAGAGGAAGCCAGATTCACTTACTGCCCGCACAATTCACTTAACAGAGGTAGCAAGAAAGGTTGTAAAATGCGGCAAAACTCACTTAACAACTGCCTTGTTAGCAACAGAAGCGTTGGGGCTCAATTGCAGTCATAAAACCTGGACTAGCCGTAATCGAGTCCGTGCAAGCAGCAAAGCTACAGACAGACGGATGGATTTCCTGCACCGGGGTCAAAACTGCCAGTCCAAAGCCAAGACGTTGAAGCGTAACCCCACGGAAGCCTGATTCAGCACAACAAGCCCTTGTCAGAGAAGATTTACTGCCCTTTATCAGCAAAACCCCCCAGTCTTCCTCTGATTGCTGCCCCATTGTGTGTAATTATCACATTGGAATTCAGCTTTCTGATGTCTCTTTGGCGGGGCTGAAATGTAGTTCACTTTGAGCGGCTTTTCACGGTTGACTGGAATTTACATTAATTCTATTGGACCTTGCAGGCCTGGATTGGTCTGCCACTCACCCAACATCATAAATATTCATCCGTACAGCGGGGCTTGTAAAAGCAAGAAAGAGGCCAAATCGATTTTGACCGAAGAAGCGGAGACATCATCCTCACCCCCTTTCTGGGCCAGGTGCAGGTCGTCCTCAAACCTACGACCACAACAGAATCCAAAATGCCTTAATTGTTTTAAGCCAGACAGTAGTCCGTTGAGTTTTGTTCCCATTTTTAGGACCTTTCTTGCCATACTTGTTAAGTGGATCACTGCCGTTGTTAAGTGAATCGTGAGTTGTTAAGGGACTCACTTCACTGCTGGCCAGAAGGTCGCAAAAGGGAATCCGCATGACCCCCGGGACACTGCCACCATCATAAACACAAGTCAGTTGTCAAGCATCCAAATTTTGGGGGTGCTGTAACCATCGTAAGTGTGGAAAAGGTCCCAACTCCATTTTTTTCAATCCCGTTGTAACTTTGAACGGGTCACTAAAGGAACTGTTGTTAAGTCAAGAATTACCTCTTCCTGAAAAGAGTGAAGGGGGAAATAAAGCTCTGATAGTGGCTTCAAAGTATTTACGGGTATTTACAATTGCTCATTTAGTGACGGTGCAGAATTTCCGTATTCTGATGGTTGGTGAATAGCACCCCTCAGAAACATGTTTCGGCAAATTTAAAAAACCTTGCAGAGCAGTGGGACCAGGGACTGGTTCCATGGAGATTGTTATAGCAGTAGCAATAGCAGTTAGACTTATATACCGCTTCATAGGGCTTTCAGCCCTCTCTAAGCGGTTTACAGAGTCAGCATATTGCCCCCAACAACAAACCGGGTCCTCATTTTACCCACCTCGGAAGGATGGAAGGCTGAGTCAACCCTGAGCCGGTGAGATTTGAACAGCCGAACTGCAGAACTGCAGTCAGCTGAAGTAGCCTGCAGTGCTGCATTTAACCACTGCGCCACCTCGGCTCTGACCATTGTTCTGACCTAGGCTTATTTATTATTTATTTATTATTAAATTTATATGCCGCCCAATCCCGAAGGACTCCGGCGGCTTACAAAAGAAAAAGAGAAAGAAAAAAAAATAAGAAAAGAAAAAGACATTTTAAAATCACAACATGCATTCATTCTAACCGGGGGCTGGACCTCAACAATGAGGTCAACAGCCCCAGGCCTGCCGGAACAGCCAGGTTTAACAGCTTTCCTGAAGGCCATGAGAGTGGGTATGGTCCGGATCTCTGGGGGTAGCTGATTCCAGAGGGTTGGAGCAGCCACACAGGCTTCCCAAGATCATGAAGCAGACTCCTCGTTCCAGTAAAGCCCGAGAGCTCCCAGGTGCAACGCTGTAAAATGAAATACTTGGCAAGGAATCTCTGCGAGGTACGAACCTCAGATGAGCAAAGCTTCACAATAACAAGCGAAACTACTTGTCTCCTGCACACTCCACTCCCCTTTCGCTCCTATTTATTCCCTCTGGGAGGGGCCATTCATCGTCCACCTGCGGCCTTTACTCCCGAGTCGGCCCTTTTTCCTTAGCTGTTCCCTTCTCCTGGAAGCTCTGTGCCATGCGCAGGGGGGGGGGTTCTGGATCTCGCTCCAACCATACCAGTTGGAACGGGCCCGGCGGCATCCACATAAACGTGTGCAGTTCGTGTATCAGGGGTGGGGTTTCTCGCCCGTTCCACCGGTTCGGTTGGAACGGGCCGGGTGTCCGGTCCTCGTGCACGCGTGCAGTGGAGGATCGCGCCGGCGCTGTATGCGTCCTGCGCATGCGTGGAAGCGCAGAACTCATCAAAACTGGGTAAGGAACGCGGGCGGGTGGTTGGGCCCTTCGGCGTTCCCGTAAGTTACTTACTTTCCGGGTTCGCAGACCAACCGGTTCGCGGGACCGCCGTGAACCGCCTGAAACCCAACCCGCGTGTATGCATTTTATCATCCAGCGACACCTCCGCAACGCCTCCAGCTGCTCGGTCAGAGCATCATGCAGACCGCTGTACGTGCCATGATTGTGCGCGGAAGCACCAAAGACTTTAAAGACACGTAAGGAGCGCGAGCAGGAGGGTGGGGCCCTCCGGAGCACCGTACCAGAACAGTACCCGGTGCTCCGGGCAGGCTCCAGTACGCCCGTTACCGGGCGTTACCTCCTGCAACCCCCACTGGCATGCGCACTTCGGAACAGGCTCCTGCTGTTCTTCTGCCCCATTGATCTCCGACTCCGAAGGCAACTGATAACTGTCGGATGGCCCTGGCCCTCTCTCTGCCTCCAACACAGAGCCCTCATCAGAGCCTTCCCCAGACTCCAGGACTGGCCCATGTTCCTCTCCAACCTCCTCATTGTCTGAGTCTGCCACCAGCTCCCCTGGCAGGCCACAACAGAGATGTTTTTCCATGGACCAGAGTGGATGTGGTTTCACATGCTGCCTGTATCCCATGGATGGGGTTTGCTTGTTTGAGCAGCCTAGTTTCTCACATGCTGTGGCCCGGTGCTGTTCCACAGACTGTGGATTGGGGACCCTGCTGTATAACATGACTCTCTGTTGCACATCTAAGTTA
This sequence comes from Thamnophis elegans, assembly GCF_009769535.1. Classification (NCBI taxonomy): domain Eukaryota; kingdom Metazoa; phylum Chordata; class Lepidosauria; order Squamata; family Natricidae; genus Thamnophis; species Thamnophis elegans. Next base: position 92,306,637 of record NC_045545.1, on the reverse strand, counting down.
TCTATCGGGAGTCCTTGATTTACAACCATTCATTCAATGATCATTCGGCGTTACAACAGCACTGAAAAAAAGTGGCTTATGACCATTTTTCACACTTACAACATTGCATCATTCCCAAGGCCACGCGATCAAAATTGGGACACGATTAAGAATTAGTGCAAAGATAGAAACTAGAAATGTGGAAAATATTACTTGCTTAATGGGAACTATTTTATTAATGGTTAGAAAATAGAAGCAGAAGTTAGAAATCTATATGTAAACAAGGTGAAGTAATTTGTGCAATTGAATAATGAACATTGAACAATTAAGACAAGTAAACCTTATGATTATTTGGAGGATAGTGGTTATAAAGGTGATGTTTATATGATGCCTGCAATGTTTGATGTGATTAATTGATTATAGATAAAATTGAATAGAGTGTTTAATTAAATAACGTAAAAAATTGTGAAGATGAGGGTGAATAGGTTTTGAGAATAATAGTCATAACTACTGGGGGGTATAAGATTTATTAGCTGTACTTAAAAGTGATTGTACCCAGACAGTGTACTATTATTGTGAATATAGAAATTTTATATATAACTAAGAAAATTGTATAATAAAAAATAATCATAATAAAAATTCAGGCACTTGGCAACTGATATATATTTATGACGGTTCCAGGGTCCTGGGGTCATGGAATCCCTTTTAGTGATCATTCAAAGTTATCACAAACCTACCCCAGGCTACTTATGACCCAGATTTGAACTTATGATTAGGGCCTCCCTGTGGTCACTCAAACAATTTCCAGTGCCAGTAACACAAATGCGTACTTATATGGCTGTATAGGCGGTTCGGTGGTTCGAATCCCTAGCGCCACGTAACAGAGTGAGCTCCCGTTACTCGTCCCAGAAGACTCTGAAGACTCTGGCATTCTCTTGTGTTGAGTAACATCGGGCTTTAATTTCATGGCACATTATGGCAATTCGGCTCTGCGAGATGCAATTGCCATGCTGGAGTATTACAATAGGCCTGGGAGATTTACAGGAGATTCACAATAAACCTGATTAATCGCAGCGTATGTATATATACATATACATATATGTTCTGGCCCTCCTCCGTCTGGTAATGAATGCAGACACAGGCTTAGCTGTTTGCCACTCTTTATTCACAGCAATTATAATCCTGTTGGCTGAAAGCCCAGATTCGACCCACTGGCAAGAAGTTGGCAGCAACCCAGACTCCAACAGACACGGGAACGCAAGGCAGACCAGACAAGGAGTTCTCCAGATTGCTACAAACAGTTGTGTCCTGCAAAAGGACTCCTCCCAAAGTCTCTTCTTATATACTCTCTTGGGAGGGGCCAAGCCACAACCACCTGGGCTTCTCTTATGAGTCTGTCTCCGTAACTGCCTCCGTTTCTCCGCCCTCCATTGCCTGGCATCAGGGACAAACTCCCTTTGATCTTCCCACTACTCCATGCCTCAGGCGCCTCCTGGTGGCCAACCCCTCTCTGGTCCCTGCTCTGAGTCTGAATCCTGCCCAGGGTCCTCCACATCTTCCATGGCAGACTCATATGGTTCCTCACTATCGGAGTCCATCAGCAGCTCCAACAGCTCCTGCTGGTCCACAACACATATGCATACACACACACACACACACACACACACACATATATATATACACACACATACACAAACATATATACACACACGGTGGCTTAGTTGCTGAGCTTGTCGATCAAAAAGGTTGGCAGTTTGGTGGTTCGAATTCCTAGCGCCGCATAATGGAGTGAACTTCTGTTACTCGTCCCAGCTTCTGCCAATCTAGCAGTTCGAAAGTATGTAAGAAATAGAAGGAGAAAAATAGGAGCCATCTTTGGTGGGAAGGGAACAGCGTTCCGTTGTTCCTTCGGCATTTAATCATGCCAGCCACATGACCACAGAAACGTCTTCGGATAGTGCAAGCTCTTCGACTTTGAAACAGAGATGAGCGCCGCCCCCTAGAGTGAGGAACGACTAGCACATGTGTAGGGGAACCTTCACACACAGATCCATTCTTGCTCACGGGTTTAATCGCTCTTTACTCCTTCAGCGTTTAGTTCACAACATGAAGCTTAGCATTTTTCTTTACCTCCGTCTTATTTTGAGGAAATTAATTTTGTGCATTCGGAGAATGACACATATGGGAAAAATTGTGTCTTGATGAAAAAAAATATAGAGCAGTTATGGTTCGTCATGCAGTCAGCCAGATGTTCAGATTGATTTGGCATTTTTATTCACCAATCGAGTTCTTCCCCTGGAGTAGGTTTATAGACCAATAATAATACACCAGGTTTGGTCTGGTGGTTAAGCCACCAGGCTAGAAACTGGGAGACTGTGAGTGCTAGTCCCGCCTGAGGCATGAAAGATACCTGGGTGATTTGGGGCCAATCACCAGGAGATGGTAAATGTCAACTCTGAAGCGAATGTAACTGGGGCCATTTGGAGGCTTTCACAGTGCGAAAAAAGGGATAAGGAGGGTGGGACATAGTTAGATTTGTAGCCAAAACAAAATAGTTTCCTGTAGGAACCAAGGTCATTCCAACAGATGGCTGGAGAGAGGAGGAGCACAGTATCCAGGCAACCAGCCAGCACCTTGATTGGACAATGTCACTGATTGTTTGGGGAAAAAGGGGGAACTTTCCCTTTTTAATCAGGTGGAAAACCGCTGGAACTTTCAGAGTCGGTTTTCACCGGCTTGTGCCAATATGATTTCTCCAATAAAATTGTTCTTTGAGGAATTTGTCTGCCTTGGAGTTCTGCTTTCTAAGGAGTTATTACTTGGGACCCTGGCAGTAAATTCTAGTCCTGCCTTAAGCATAAAAGCCTGCTGGGTGATTTTAGTACAGTCACCAGGAGACTGTGAGTTCTAGTTCCACCTTTGGCATAATAGATGGTTGGGGGAGAGTGAACCAGTCCTCCCTCTTAGCAAAACCCACCTCACTTGGTGGTTGTTACAAGAAAATAGGAGAAGTGAATAGTATTAGATATGTTCACTACCTTAAAAATAAGGTATTATAAAAATAATAAGAAGCGGAAATACACCAATGAGAGGAAGAGTGGGAAACAGAAGAGAGAAGAAAGATGGGAAGAGAAGGATACGAGAGAGGGTTAGGGGGAAGATGAGGAGGATAAGGAGGAGTGGAATGAAGAGAGAGAGGAGAAGGAGAAAGGAAGGGGAAGTAGAGTAAGAAAGGATGATGGAGGGAAGAAAGTAGGTAGGCGAGAGGTAGAAGAAAGGTGTATGGACAGCAGAAGAGCTAACAATGGGTTTTTATCTTTCTGGGTGTTGATGACAAGAGGAACTGATGTAATTACTACTTAATATAAAAGGATACTGGCTATGTAATAGTATATATGTGATTGTATGTTATGAAAATGGAAAATTAAAAAGTATATTAAAAAAAACAATTAAGGCAAGGCAAAAATAATTAAATAAAGAAACAATTCCCAAAAAAACCTGCCCCTTAAATCAAGCATCAGAAACTCTGCAAATTGATGATAATATAAACTCCTTGGTACAATTAGGACATAATTCAAGAATGTGACCTAGAAGTAAATGTGATTTGTGATATATTCTTCTACGGTTTTGTCAGCACTTGGGACTGTACAGGCAGACTCGATTTACAACAGTTCATTAGTGATCGTTAAAGTGTTACAATGGCACTGAAAAATGTGACTTATGCCAGTTTTCCCACAGTTACGACCAGTGGTGGGTTTCAAAAAAAATTTGAACCTACTCTGTGGGTTGTGGCCTCCTTTGTGGGAGTGGCTTGCTGGCCATGGACTGGTGGGAGTGGCTTGCTGGCCATGTGTTTCTCTTTCTTTCTTTCTTTCTTCTCCTCTCTCTCTCTCCTTCCTTTTGTCTCTCTGTCCCTTTTCCTTTTTTTTCTTTCATCTCTCTCTCACTTTTTACTTTCTTTTTTATTTCTTTCTTTCTCCCTTTCTTCTCTTTCTCCTTCTCTCTCTGTGTGAGTCTGGTTGTCTGTCGTCTGTCGTGCTGTGTCGTGTGGTGTGTGTGTGTGTGTGTTTGTTGTCAGTGGTGGGTTTCCAAATTTTTGGAACTTCTTCTATAGGTGTGGCCTGCTTTCTGATGGAATCTCTTCTAACCGGTTCGGTAGATTTGACGAAACCGGTTCTACCCAACTGGTGCAAACTGGTAGGAACCCCACCTCTGGTTACGACCTTTGCAGCATCCCCAAGATCATGCGATCAAAATCCAGACGCTTGGCTACTGGTTCATATTATGACGGTTGCAGTTTCCCGGGAACACGTGGTCCTCTTTTGCGACTTTTGGACAAGTCAGTGGGGAAGCCAGATTCACTAACAACCGGCTTACGAGTTTATCAACTGTAGTGATTCACTTAAAACGGTGGCAAGGAAAGTCTGTAGAATTGGGCAAAACTTGCTTAACGGATGTCTCTGTTTAAGCGACAATACAGAAATGTTGGGGTCTATTTGTGTCGTTAATTCGAGGGCTACCTGTTTATGGTGTCCTTTCCACCAGCTAAACCTCAAACCTCATTTGCGCATCTCTGTGATGTGGTGTGGCACAACGTTCAGTGACAAGACTGGCTTTCCAATATCTGGAATATCCATCAATCCAAAGCTGCCCACCGTGATTTATATTCATTTTTCCAAGAAGTGCTAAATAACTTGTAAATGGCAACAGTAAATAAATAGCACAAATATGGCCCTGTTTACTTTCTTTTGTTTTACAGTAATCAGGATCAGAGCTTTAAGAGAGAGTAAGCAGATCTGCTCCACATTCGACCCTTAAGGAGCCCCCACCTCACAATGATAATAATGAAGAGTGATTGGAAGTTCTCTCTCTCTCACTCTGTCTCGCTCTCTCTCCCCTCTTCCCTCTCTCTATCTCCTGCTCTGTCTCTCATATCTTTTCCTCTCTCATCTCTCTTTCTTCCACTCTGTCTCTCATCTCTCCTTCTCCATCTTTCTCTTTCTCATTTCTGTCTCTCTCTCTATCTCTCACTCTCTCTACTCATCTCTCATTCCTCACTCTCTCTCATCTCTCACTCTCTCTCTTTCTATCTCATCTCTCTAATCTCTCTCTTTCTCTATCTCTCTCACCTCTCTCTCCTTCTCCATTCTTTCTCCCTATCTCTCTCTCATATCTCTCTCATCTCTTTCTCCCGTCCTTCATCTCTTCTCCCTCTCTCTTTCTCCCTGTCTCTATCTGTGTCTGTCTCTATCTCTCTCTCTGTCTGTCTCTCTCTCTCTCATACCTCTCTCTCCTCTTCTCTCTCTATCATCTCTCTCCCTTCTCTATTTCTCCATCTCTGTCTCTCATCTCTTTCCTCCCTCTCTGTGTCTCTCTGTCTCTAGTCTCTCTTTCTACCTCTCTCTCTCTGTCTTCTGTCTGTCTCTCTCTCTCTGCGGGCAAGTACATGTGTGCTTTTTATAAAAAAACAGCATTTATGAACTCTTGTTGCTAAGGGAGGACTTTTAGCTCTCTCTTTGAAGCTGTCATTTCTCTAAGTGGAAAGAAAATGCATTTTCCCGTTCCATTGGTGTAAACCGTAATTTCCTACTGTCTCACTGCAAAGTCATAATGGGAGTGCACAAAGAGAGAAACACACAAACGGAATTGCAAGAGGAACCAGTGAGCGGTGGGCTCCAGGGAAGGAGGGGAAAGGAAAGGAAAAGGGAAAAGCTACTGCCAACTTGGCTTCTAAACCCATTTCGGAAAATGCAACCCCAGGAGCAGCCGCTGTCAAATCAGTCTCAATTAGGAAAGTCGTTGCCATGGCTTCCCCAACCCCCTGCCCCGTCTTCCACAGACAGGACCCTGCAGGGCGCTGCCAAGCTACGGAGGGAGGAGCGGGGCAGCCTGCAGGGAGCCACTCTGGGTTCGGATTTCCAGGCGCTACGAACACGAAGAGCGGCCAGGTAATTGAATATGCTCCATGCACGGTGGTGTTAAGAGCAATATTGCAAGTAATGCTGTTAATGTAACAATGCGGGAGAAGCGCCGCATTTTCAGGAATGCAAAGGGAGGGAAAGCGAAGGGTGAAGGGCCCTTGGGCTTATGATACATGAATTCTGTGTGCCTTTTCTGCTCACCCATCAAGACTGACTGACTGACACTTTCTGTCTGTCTGTCTCTCTATGTATATCTCTTTCACCTATCATCTATCAATCATGTATGTGTCATCTGTCTAGTATCACAACTCTATCATCTTCTATCTATATCTATCTATCTCTATCTATCTATCTATCTATCTATCTTCTATCTATCAGTCATCTGTCTGATTACCTATCTATCATCTGGCTATCTATCTATCTATCTATCTATCTATCTATCTATCTATCTATCTATCTATCTATCACCCACCTATCTATCTCTGTGTATCCCTTTCTATCTATCTATCTCTATCTATCTCTATCTATCTGTCATCTATCTATATCTATCTATAACTATCATCTATCATCTATCTATCCATACCTCTAATCTATCTATCTATAAACACACCTATCTATCTCTATGTATCTCTATCTATCTATATATCTATCTATCTATCTATCTATCTATCTCTATCCTATCTATCTATCTCTAGTCTATCTATCTATGACTATCTATCTGTCTATCATCTATCTATCATCTATCATCGATCTCTATCTATCTATCTGTCATCTATCTATATCTAACTATCATCTATCATCTATCCATCTATATCATCTATCAATCTATATCTCTATCTATCTATCTATCTATCTATCTATCATCTATCTATCTATCTATCTATCTATCTATCCATCCATCCATCCATTATCTAGAATATCTATCTATCATCTATCCATCTATCATCTATCTCTATCTACCTATCTGTCATCTATCTATATCTATCTATAACTATCATCTATCTATCTATATCTCTGTCTGTCTGGTCTGTCTATCTATCTATCTCATCTATCTATCTATCTATCTATCTATATTATCATCTATCTATTATCTATCTATCATCTATCTATCTATTATCTATCTATCTATCATATCTTCTATCTATTCTGCTATCTATCTCTACCTACCTACCTATTATCTATTTATTAACTAAATTTATATAGCTACCCCACTCACAATGCAGGTGACTCAGGCAGCTTACAACAAAACATTAAAACCCCACAACATAAAAACTCATAAAACTCCACCCCCTGCATATACCCCATGCAGCAGCAACACAATCAAATCAGCCCACTGACTGGCTCCATCTCTATTTGAGGTCCCCAGATCCAGTTACAAAACCACATCTTCAGAGCCTTTCAGAAAAGCAACAAGGTGGGGGTGGGGGTGTCAAACATACCTCAGGGGCAACGATAGTGCGATGATTCCATAGAGAGGGGGCCACCACTGAGAAGACTGTTTTTCATGCCCCACCAGATTGTACATCCTAATCGATAGGGCCTGTAAATGCCGTACTCCCCACCCTTGGTGGATGTAACAGGGGAGAGGTGGGCCTTCAAATAGCCTGGTCCCAAGCATTATAAGGCTTTAAAGGTGATAATTAGCACCCATGAATTGTGCTGGTTTGAATAGTAGCTGGAGTTTGATCCAGTTACTGAGGATTTGTCATTAATAGCAATAGCAATAGCAGTTAGACTTATATACCGCTCATAGGGCTTTCAGCCCTCTCTAAGCGGTTTACAGAGTCAGCATATCGCCCCCAACAACAATCCGGTCCTCATTTTACCCACCTCGGAAGGATGGAAGGCTGAAGTCAACCCTGAGCCGGGTGAGATTTGAACCGGCTGAACTGCTGAACTAGCAGTCAGCTGAAGTGGCCTGCAGTACTGCACTCTACCCACTGCGCCACCCTTTAAAGACATGACCCATGGGTGTTAAAACTGTGGCTATCCAGATGCTGAGGTTACAGCATCCACAACCTTCCCTTGGCTGTGCTAATTGGCAGTTCAACAATATCTCCCTTAAATCTGCACCATTATAAAAAATTTCTACCTTTCTTTCTGTCACTTATGGCAATTCCCAATTGTTGATTCTCTTGCCTTCATCTCAGATTACAGATAGCAGATTAACACAGTTGGAAGGGACCTTACAGGTCATCTAGTCCAACTCCCCACTCAAGCAGGGAGCCCTACACCATTTCTGACAAATGTCAGTCCAACTCTCTTCTTGAAAGTCTCCAGTGATGAAGCTCCTGCAAGTTCCCGAAGGCAAATCTGTTCCATGGGTTGATGTTCTCACTGTCAGAAAATTTCTCCTTGTTTCCAGGTTGAATCTCTCTGGTCAGTTTCCAGGCATTATTCCTTGTCTGGTCTTCAGGGGCTTTGGAAAATAGCTCTGATGCCCAGCGTGGTTCCTGGCTTCTAACCCACTTCCAACATTAGTCAGCTCAGATTGATACCACCTTACATTATGAGTGCTTCAATTGGCATAAACTCCCTCCCTCTGGATGTAACTCTTATTTCTTTCTCTTTTTTCTATTCAGAGAGCATTGATTGGAAGAAATTTTGGAAGCAGTCATCAACTTTCATTCCATGCCTACACTGGCCTTCAGAAATCAGCCATGAGTCAATGAGTCAAACTCCTTCTTTTAGACACTGCCATTTGTGAATTTTCTTACTTCTTTTCTACCTTTCACATTTAATAATGCATTACTCATCCAGGCAGTTATTTAAAGCTGAAAGGCATAAGACTGGGGTCAGAAAACTTTGAGCAATGAAATGTTCATGATCCTAGCAAAACATTTTGGACTATGCCTACGTAGCTGTATTCAAGTAACAGGGAGAAAAGTTGGTGCATTGTGTTGGACAGTAGGGGCGTGCATAAGCGCATCAGTGTGCCTAACGTCCCTGTCCTACTCTCCCAATTTATTGTACCCATTTGCTGTGTTCTATTCATGGTATTCTTATTCCTGTTATCTTGTACACGAGTGACAAACTAAATGAATAAATAAAGGATTCTTAGATATACTAAATTGGTGCTTTCCATCCCAGCCTTCTGTCTAATCTACAGGGAGACAGAAGGAAGGGAGGGAGGGAGGAAGGAAGGAAGGAAGGAAGGAAGGAAGGAAGGAAAAGAGGGAGGAAAGAAGGATGGAGGAAAAGAGGAAGGGAGGGAGGGAGGAAAAGAGGGAGGGAGGGAGGAAAAGAGGGAGGGAGGGAGGAAGGAAGGAAGGAGGAAAAGAGGGAGGAAGGAAGAGAGAATGGAGGAAAGAGGAAGGAAGGAAGGAGGGAGGGAGGAAAAGAGGGAGGGAGGAAGGAGGAGGAAAAGAGGAAGGGAGGAAGGAGGGAGGGAGGAAAAGAGGGAGGGAGGAAGGATGGAGGAAAAGAGGAAGGGAGGAGGGAAGGAGGGAGGAAAAGAGGGAGGGAGGAAGGAAGGAAGGGGAAAAGAGGAAGGGAGGAAGGAAGGAGGGAGGGAGGAAAAGAGGGAAGAAGGAAGGAGGGAAAAGAGGAGGGGGAAGGAAGGAGGGAGGGAGGGAGGGAGGAGGAAAAGAGGGAGGAGGAGGGAGGGGAAGGAAGAAGGAAAGGAAGAGAAAATAGGGAGGAAGGAAGGATAGAGGAAAAGAGGAAGGAAGGAGGGAGGGAGGGACGGAGGAAAAGAGGGAGGGAGGAGGAAGGAAGGAAGATGAAAAGAGGAAGGAGGGAGGGAAGAAGGAGGGAGGAGGAAGGAAGGAGGAAAAGAGGGAGGGAGGAAGGAAGGGAGGGAGGAAGGAAGGAAGGAAGGAGGAGGAAAGAGGGAGAAAGGAAGGAAGGAGGAGGAAAAGAGGGAGGGAGGAAGGAAGGAGGGAGGAAAAGAGGGAGGAGGAGGAAGGAAAGAAGGAAGGAAGGAGGAAAAGAGGGAGGGAGGGGAGAAGCAGCAATAAATGCATCTCTGCAAAGAAGCTAAAGAAGCAGTCAACCACTTAATTAGCTGCTGCAAGATTACCTAGACTGAATACAAACAACTCATGACAAAGTGGCAACAATGGTACATTGGAAGATCTGCAAGAAATAAGCATTCGCCTGCCAACAAGAACTGGTGGGACTACAAAAAAAGACACACTAATAGAGAATGAAGCCGCTCAAGTGCTCCGGGATCTTAGAATTCACACAGACAAGCCTCTGCCACATAACTTAACAACTGTCGATAAGGAAGACAAAAGTGTCGGAGAGTGGGCCTAGCGGTGCCTGGAGACAAGCAGAAGACTCCAGAAAGAAGTGGAGACCATTGCAATACACAAAGACAAATTGCAAATAGAAATCGAACTGTGGCGAAAGCCGAGCAAAGGTCATAATACCAATGGTAGTAGGCACCTTGGGTGCAACACCAAAACATTGACGCACCATTTGAACACCAGCGGCATTGACAAAATCACCACGGTCAATTGCAAAAGGCAGCTTGATGCCAAACAGCTTACACATTCTGCAAAGGTACCTCTTAACATTACAAAGCTGCATCTTGTCTCTTCCAGGTACTTGGGAAGGACTCAATAAGTGGATAAAAATCCTAGTGATGCCATTTCAGTTGGATCTAGACTACCACTAATGTGTAAGTTTAATCAACTTAAACTATTCGTTTAGTGATTGTACAAAGTCACAACAGTCACTTAACCCCGTCTCACTTGGCAACAAAAATTTCAGCTCAATTGCGTCCGTACGTTGAGGACGACCCATCCCTTAACAACTGCACTAAGAAAAGTTGTAAAATGGGGAAAGTACTCACTTAACAACCGTCTCACTTAGGAAGGGAATCTGGGGGCTCAGTTGTGATTGTAAATTGAGGATGACCTGTGTGGTTCAGAGTGATTTCTGAAGAATGGTCTTGTCTCCTGCACAGGTGGCTTTATGGGTATCCCCTAAATCAGGGGAGTCAAAATTGATTTCATTGAGGGCTGCATCAGGGTTGTGTTTGACCTCAGGAGGCCAGGGTGGGCATCAGTGGTGAGTTCCTACCAGTTCAGACCACTTAGACTGAACCAGGAGTGGTTTGGCAGCCTGGGTCGCTGGAACCGGCAGCGACCCAGGCCTGCCACACCCCTGAACCGGTTCTCCGGGTGGCACAGTGGGCGCTCCATCTTGTTTTTTGTTTCTGCGCATGCACCCACGGGCGAACCAGCAGTAGTGACTGCCAGATCCCACCCCTGATGGGCATGGCCAGAGAGAGCATTGGCTCTCTCTGAGATCACACAATCTTACTCAATCTCACAGGTACAGTATAGGTGGTGCCTTGCTCAACAGTAGTAACTGTGAGAGGGATCTTGGAGTCCTAGTGGACAACCATTTAAATAGGAGCCAGCCGTGTGTAGCAGCTGCCAAAAAGCCAACACAGTTCTAGGCTGCATCAACAGAGGGATAGAATCAAGATCACACGTGAAGGGTTAATACCACTTTATAAGGCCTGTAAGCCACACTTCGAATATGGCATCAGTTTTGCTTGCCACAAGGTAGAAAGATATGGAGACTCTAGAAAGAGTTCAGAGAAGAGCAACAAAGAGGATTAGGGGACTGGAGGCTAAAACATATGAAGACGGTTGCAGGAACTGGGTATGTCTAGTTTAATGAAAAGAAGGACTAGGGGAGACATGATAGCAGTCTTCCAATATCTCAGGGCCCACAAAGAAGAGGGAGTCAAACTGTTCTCCAAGGCATCTGAGGGTAGAACAAGAAGCAATGGGTGGAAATTAATCAAGGAGAGAAGCAACTTAGAACTGAGGAGAAATTTCCTGGCAGTTAGAACAATTAATCAGTGGAACAGTAGTTGCCTCCAGAAGTTGTGGATGCCCCAACACTGGAATCTTTAAGAAGATGTTGGATAGCCATTTGTCTGGAACGGTATAGGGTTTCCTGCTAGGCAGGGGGTTGGACTAGAAGACCTCCAAGGTCCCTTCCAACTCTGCTATTGTATTGTATTGTACTTGTGGTCGGGGTGCCTGTGGAGGCCTGAGAGCTCCCTTTTCGCCTGCAACACTTCCTGCAACCCTCAGCCCTCCCGAGCTCCATTTTTGCTGGCAGAGGCACCGTGTGTCCGGCCTGGAAGCCATTTTCTGCATTGGGCCTTCAGGTCTGTCACATTCAATGCTGTGAAAAAATGGGGGGGGAACTATATGGAGTACGGGGGATATATATTAACATTCCTTTCTCAGAGAGTCAAGGACATCATGCCCTGCACCTGAGTGGCGTGACTGGGAGGCATCTCCAGTTGGGACGGTGCCTGATTGGATCATGTGATGGACATGTGGGTGCTGGGCAGGGGCTCGGACTTTTTGGGGGGTGGGAGAAACTGGAAGCTTTCAGATTTGGGTTTTCCCAGATGTGCCAATAGGACGTCTCTAATAAAATGGAACTTTGAGGAACTTCAAGCCTGGGAGTCTTTTTTCGTTGAGGGTGTTACTTGGGACCCTGACACCAGTAAAGGCTGGTCCTTTACTGTTTCTAGGGTGGCCCTGCAAGCGAGATCTAAGCACCCCACAGGCTGGATCTGGGCCCCAGGCCTTGAGTTAGGCATCTCTGCTCTAAGAAGATGCATGTATCCAACCTTGGAGACTTGAAGAGCTGTGAACTTCAGTTCCCAGAATTCCCTAGCCAACCATACTGACTGTTGAATTCTGGTAGTTGAAGTCCAAGTTGGACACCGCTGCCCTTATGTCTGATTATAGGACTTCACCACTCATCGGGAGGAAAGGTCGCAATTTGAGAAAATGGAATTAGAGAGCCTGCTTCAGCGACCCTCCCTTTCTGGGGGGGAAAAAAATTTCCCCTCGCCATTCTTCCACTCCCCAGATCTAAAACTTCAAATAAGAGCTTTATTAAGTTGTTCATAAAATTTCATTTTCTCGCTAATGCCATCACGCCTCATTAATTTAAAAATGTATTTAGTCCTGCATGCTGATGTGTTGTGCCTCATTATTAATGCATGGGGTTGCCTCTGTTGTTTAATTAAACGCCATCATTATGAAGGTCTGATGTGGCTTATTGATGGCTTATCGATAACGAGAGGGGAGCTTGATCTTCGTGTAAACGGAGCCGTCTCCCCAAATTCGCAGTGTAATTTAAGAGTGTTTATTGTCCCTGCAAAAAAAAAAGCACCATTGCTCTTCCTTAAACACACACACACACATTCAGAGGGTGAGTTTCACATAATTTTACCACCAGGAAAAATGTGCGCATGTGTGCGTGCATCATCGCTTTGCTCACTCACATGCCTTCTGCGCATGGGCTTTGCTTGTGTGTGCGGCTTGCAGGCAGGCATGTGGCTTAGAAAATGTGGCTAAATAGGGCACCATAGTGGCAGGGCAGGTGGGTTGGCCCACCGCAGGTCGCCATTACCAGTTTGCCCGAACCGGTCTGAACTGGCTGAATACACCACTGGGCAAGAATTTTATTTATTTATTTATCTCTTTATTTATTTATGTATTTATTATTTATCTATTTATACATACATACATACATACATACATACCACATACTACATACATACACATATGATTTATAGGCCACCCAAACCGTAGGACTCGGGCGGCTTAAGAAAAGTCTTAAGATGGGACAAAACTCACTTAACAACTGTCTCAGTTAGCAACATAAATCTGAGGCTCAGTTGTGTTCGTGAGTAGTACACTAAAATTGTTATTCCTGAGCAATCATGCAAATCATAGATGCTTTTTTTTAAGGAAGAGCAATGGTATACCACATGAAACGTCTCAAGAAAACAACCAAGCTCAGAGAGTACCAAGGAGATCTCTCGATTTCTCTCTCCCTTCCTCTCTCTCTCTCTCTCTCTCATCTCTCTCTTTCAACTTCTATCTCTACGTCTCTACCACTACCTCCCTCCCTTCGTCCATCCCTCTCTCCTCCCTCCCTCTCTCCATCTATCTATCTATGCATCCATCCATCCATCCATCCATCCACCTACCTACCTACCTACCTACCTATTGTGACCCGACAAATGCACGCTTGACTAAAGCGCACCAACGAAACCGCGGCAAATAAAACCGTGATGTCATCAACGCGCCCACAACAGCACGCCCACAACAGCGTGCTGAGCAGAAGCGCGATTTAAGTTAAGGTAAGGGTTAGGTTCAGGGTTAATTTTAGGGTTAGGTTTAGGGTTAGGTTCAGGGTTAGGTTCAGGGTTAGGTTTAGGGTTAGGGTTAGGGTTAGGTTCAGGGTTAGGTTTAGGGTTAGGTTTAGGGTTAGGTCAGGGTTAGGTTTAGGTTAGGTTAGGGTTAGGGTTAGGTTAGGGTTAGGTTGAGGGTTAGGGTTAGGTTTAGGGTTAGGTTTAGGGTTAGGTTCAGGGTTAGGTTCAGGGTTAGGTTTAGGGTTAGGTTCAGGGTTAGGTTCAGGGTTAGGTTTAGGGTTAGGTTCAGGGTTAGGTTAGGGTTAGGTTAGGGTTAGGGTTAGGGTTAGGTTAGGGTTAGGTTCAGGGTTAGGTTCAGGGTTAGGTTCAGGGTTAGGTTCAGGGTTAGGTTAGGGTTAGGTTCAGGGTTAGGGTTAGGGTTAGGTTCAGGGTTAGGTTCAGGGTTAGGATTAGGGTTAGGTTTAGGGTTAGGTTTACAGCGCACTTCTGTCAGCGCGCTGTTGTCGGCGCGCTGTCGGCGCGCTGTTGTCGGCACGCTGTTGTCGGCGCGTCATCGCTCATTCATTGGCGCAGTTTAGAACTCGCGGTTTTGTCACCGCGGTTTAGTCGGTCGCGCTTTTGTCGGTCGCCTTTTGTCGGTGAACCCCTAAATATATCTATCACATTTAGTCACATAACTACTGGTATCTAAATAAACTCTTGGTAGTAAACAAGATAAATAAAACAAGCATTCCATGAAACCGAAACCCAAATAAATCTATCAAGGCGAAGTAAAACCACAAAACCACTAATCACCTACATCCATGCCAACATCCAGATTCCCAACACTTCTTGACACCTCCTGAAGCAACTGCGTCTTTTTCGTGAGGAACAAAAAGGCATTTCATTTGGGCAGTTCCTTAAAACGCTACCTACCCCCCTCTCATACCTTACAAGGACATGAGGCTAGCTCTGTTGGATCAGGCCTAGCATTTACAAAACCTTTGCAAGAACTATCCTTGAACATGCTCACCTGCCCGGAACCCACACTGCATTTTGGACATCAAAACATTAGAGAGGGTCCAGTGCAGGGATGGGTTTCAACCGGTTCGCGGCAGTCCCCGCGAACCGGTTGGTCGCGAACCCGGAAGTAAGTAACTTCCGGGAACGGCGAAGGGCCCACCCGGTCCGCGTTCCTTACCCGGTTTTGACGAGTTCTGCGCTTCCACGCATGCGCAGGAGGCATACAGCGCCTGCGCGATCCAGGAGCAGCTGGAGCATCACAGATGCTAGTGCGCATGTGTGCGCTGCGCGCGTGCACGAGGACGCCGCCGGCCCCGTTCCAACCGAACCGGTTGGAACGGGGCGAGAAACCCACCCCTGGTCCAGTGGTATTTTACAAGAAGAGTTACTAACTCCTCCGCTCGTCATAAAGTTGCGTATACCACCAGGGTTGAAATTTTAGGCCTGGATAACCTTGAACTACGCCACCCTACCTTCCGACCTGAGCTTAGTGCACAAAATAACCTGCCCTAATGACTACTTTTACTCCCACTGCAATAATACAAGGGCTATCAATAGATACAAACTAAATGTAATCCACTCTAATCTTGACTGCAGGAAAAACGATTTCCGCAATAGAGTAGTAAATGTGAGGAACTTACCTGTTGTTTGTTCCTCTAATCCCCATACCTTTCACCTTAAGCTGTCTTACCGTGGACCTTAGGCATTTCTTAAGAGGTCCCAAAGGGGGTGCATAGCAATAGCAATAGCAATAGCAGTTAGACTTATATACCGCTTCATAGGGCTTTCAGCCCTCTCTAAGCGGTTTACAGAGTAACATATTGCCCCCACAGTCTGGGTCCTCATTTTACCCCTCGGAAGGATGGAAGGCTGAGTCAACCTTGAGCCGGTGAGATTGAACAGCCGAACTGAACTGCAGTCAGCTGAAGTAGCCTGCAGTGCTGCATTTAACCACTGCGCCACCTCGGCTCTTATATAGCTTAGAGAGGACTGAAAGCCCTATGAAGCGTATATAAGTCTAACTGCTATTGCTATTGCTGTAAGTCTAAAGGCTATGGCTATTGCTCTCCTTAGCAACAGAAATTTTGGTCTCATGGTGGTCATCGGTCGAGGGGTCACCTATATAAATAGCCTACCTTTGCATTTGTAAATAAAGAGTTTCACCTTTGTCCATTGAGAATGTAATTGTGATGCACTTTCCAACCTGTTTGCCATACATTAAATCCATGATGGCTAACATATGGCACGCATGCCCAAAGTGGCATATGCAGCGTCGCCTGGCATGCACAGCATCACCCATTCCTCTTCCGGGTTTCTGGCACGCATGTGCACGAGGCAATCCCCTGGCCTCTGTGAGTGTGGCAGTGCCAGAACCTGGAAGAGCTGGTCTTCCATTTTCCGGCACGAACATGCACACACCGGCTAGTGATCGCGCACATGCACGTGCCCCAGTAACCGGAAAGACTAGGCTGGCCAGTGTACATATGCGCGCGCTGGAACTGTTAAGTTCAATTTTCCGGCACACGCATGGCCCCTGGGCGGCTCCTCTTCCAGATGAGCCCATAGGTTTGCCATCAGGCACTAAGTGAATAAACAAAGGCCCATGATTCACAGTTGTGTCTGAATAATTGGAAGGCTCTTCCACCACGAAGGGGTCTCTCTGCAGCTCGCTGCCAACAGAAAGGAGATGCTTCGATAGAAGGCGAAATCTCTTTCCTTGTTCGGTTTGCCGGCATGGCCTCAATGGCATCAATTAATCCATTACTCCGAAGCAATCTCATGCATTACTCCAAAGGCGTTTACAAAGGAGAAAGATGACTTTGCAATTTTCCTCTGGAGGTCACAAGACAAGCCTTCGCAGGCTTCCTTGTGCGATGGAAACCAGAAGGGATTAAGTGGGCAAAAAATGAGGTCTTCGCGGCTCTTCCATAGATGTTGCAAGGCTGCCATCTTGTGGGCTGGCCAAGAACAGAAAAAAGGAAAGCAGGCAAACGCAACTAGATAAATATTTGTTCCGCTCCTGTTCAATGGCATCTGATTCTTGGATAATAGACCAGCCCAGAAGTCTTCTTGACAAGATTTCCCAGAAGTATTTGGCCATTGCTTCCTTCCTAGGGCTGAAAGAAGGTGACCGGCTCAAGGTCACCCAACTGGGACTGTTCTGACTTAGGCCTCCCAAGAGCACGGAGCAGACTTAAAACCTCTTTTATTTAGGATAAAGGGAATTCCTCTCCAGCGAAGTCCCGGCAAACAGTCTTTCATGAGATTTCACAACTACAGACCTTTATCAGGCTGGGAGAGCTGCCAGGCCGATATCTTCCAACGCCACGTTGTAGCAGACAATACTTGGCAAGAAATCAGGAACAGATCTTCACTCTAATGAATTGAGCTAATTGTCTCCTGCAAACTCCCCTCCACGTTCGCTCCCCTTATTCCTTCTGGGAAGGGCCATTCACTGTCCACCTGTGCCTTTAGAGTGGGCCCTTGTTTCTTAGCTGTACCCTTTTCCTGGCAGTTCTGTGCATGCGCACATCAGGAACAGGCTCCAGCTGTTCTTCTGCCCCACTGATTTCCAACTCTGAAGGCAGCTGATAACTGTCGGACGGCCCAGGCCCCATCTCTCATCAGAGCCCTCATCAGAGGCCTTCCCCAGACTCCAGGACTGGCCCATGTTCCTCCCCAACCTCCTCACTGTCGGACTCTGCCACCAGCTCTGCTGGCCGCTGGCAGGCCACAACAGGACTGAAGCAACAATGATCATACTTGTGGATTATTTCAGCCAGTGATAGCAATGGCAATAACACTTAGATTTATATTCAGCTTTGCAGTGCTTTACAACTCTCTCTAAGTGGTTTTACAGAGTCAGCCTATTGCCCCAACAATCCGGGTTTCTCATTTTACCCACCTCTGAAAGATGGAAAGCCGAGTCAACCTTGAGCCTGGTGAGATTCAAACTGCCAAATTGCAGGCAGCTGGCAGTCAGCAGAAGAATCCTGAAATACTGCAATCTAACCACTGCGCCACCATAGCTCATCAGTGATGAGGTGGTTTCATCTTGGCTGTCCTTGGTTTCTCAGCAGCTTTCAGACATCTCTAATGATATTCGTTTATTTATTCATTTAGCATTAGGTGTCCAAGTGAGCGTGCACCAGCAGGTGCTGAAGTTGCCAAAAAAGCCAATGCAGTCCCAGGTTGCATCACCAGAGGGATAGTTTCCAGATGACGATTAAGTGACAGAATAGAATTGTTTTATATAGAATGGAATGGAATGGAATGGAATGGAAGGAATGGAATGGAATGGAATAGAATAGAATAGGAATAGGAATAGGAATAGGTAATAGGAATAGGAATAGGAATAGGAATAGGAATAGGAATAGGAATAGGAAATAGGAATAGGAAAGGAAAGGAAAGGAAAGGAAAGGAATGGAATGGAATGGAATAGAATAGAATAGGAATAGAATAGGAATAGGAATAGGAATAGGAATAGGAATAGGAATAGGATAGGAATAGGAATAGGAATAGGAATAGGAATAGGAAAGGAAAGGAAAGGAATGGAATGGAACGGAATAGAACAGAATAGGAATAGAATAGGAATAGGAATAGGATAGGAAAGGAAAGGAAAGGAAAGGGAAAGGAAAAGGAAAGGAAAGGAATGGAATGGAATGGAATGGAATGGAATGGAATGGAATGGAATGGAATGGAATGGAATGGAATAGAATAGAAGTGAAGTGAAGTGAAGCTGGAAGGGACCTTGGAGGTCTTCTATCCAGCCCCCTGCTCAAGCAGGAGATCCTATACCAGTGATGGCAAACCTTTTGGGCGCCGAGTGCCAAAAAGGGAACCCACACCCACAGTGTCATCTGGGAGGCAACCCGGAAGAGGAGCTGCCCAGGGGGCATGCGCACGCTGAAAAATGTACTTCTGCTTTCCAGCGTGCATGCCACCTAGACCTCTGGTTACTAGCGCACATGCACATGCGACGATCAGCTGTCCAGCATGCATGCTCACGCCAGAAAACAGAAGACCAGCTCTTTCAGTCTCCGGCACTGCCGCACGCACAAAGGCATGTGGGCCAGAAACCCAGAAGAGGAAGGGGGGGACGCCACAGGCAACATGGCTATGCGTGCCACTTCGGGCACGCATGCCATAAGTTCGCTATCACGGTCCTATCCCATTTCAGAAAAGTGACTGTCTAGTCCAGTGGTAGTCAACCTTTTTCTACCTACCGCCCACTAATGGATATTTCTTGATGGAAAAATTTCCTTACCGCCTACCAGTTTTTGCGTAAGTGCGTAATATTTTTAGAAAGGAGGGTGTTGTTTTTTTTAAAGAAATGTACATACATTTATCTTTTTATTTCTACTTTATGCATGTTTATGTTTTTAACTTTATGAGCCAGACTAAACACTGCTTACTCTCCTCCTTTATTTTATCCCCTTTTCTCTATTTTTCTTCCCTTTTTTTTGTTATGTGGGAAGTTATCATCCAGCCCTCTCCCAGAAAAATGAAATATCCTAGGAAATATTGAAAAGGCAGAATATTTCTCTGGAAGTGAAAAGAAAGAAACATGTTTTAAAAGACAGAATAGTTGCCTGTAGCTTTCTGCCCATCCCCAGTTAATGTGCCATTGAGATGGCCAGGCTAGCCCACTTTACATAATAAAGACTCACCAGCAGCTACAGAAAGGCATGATAATATACTCAACTGACCACATGGCATCTGAGAACTCATCTATGGATTCAAAACAGCCTAGAGAGTAGCCCCCTGCATGGCACCATGGGAGTCTGACAACCAGTCAGAATACATTTCTTACACAGGAACAGGAAACAGAGAGGTGGGACTAAACAGGGTATAAAAAGCCTAGCAAGCCCCTTCCTCAGCCCTTCTCTTCTTCTCCATCAACATTGAAACATGTGATCACATTTTCTGTACAGGGCTCAAGCCATGTGGTCCTGCCCACCAATAAACCACCTTTCCAAGCAGCCTCCATGTCTCCAGTGTCTTCTTCCCCACTGGAGCTGAACCCAGAAGGACATTTCTTTCAACAGTTAATTTTTTTTAATCTTTTCCTTTTTATCTCCTTTTTTTAACCTTCCTTAGGCAACGTACAAAAGTAAGGCTGAGATCGTTAGCACACTTATTATTATTAGCCAACAACAATTCTCTCCTGCCTATAACTTTTCTTTCTCCTATTTTGCAACTGCTCTGTTCGGCTTCTGCCTGTCCCTGCTATCCCCTCCCCACCTTCTCCTTCCCACGTGTTTGCTTCTGCTATTTTGCAACTGCCCACTCGCTCAAAAAGGAGGTTTTAACCTCGAAAGTCCCTACCGCCCACCTGGAATCCCAAAACGCCCACTAGTGGGCGGTAGGGACCAGGTTGACGACCCATGGTCTAGTCCAGTGATGGGCAACCTTTTTGGCGTGGTGTGTCAAAAATCGGCAAAAAATCGAGCATAACTCGCGTTGTGTGTCACTTCGACAAAAACATAATTTTGGCGCAATTTATAGTTTAAACTACAAAAATATATAATTGCAATATATAATTGTATTTAATAAACCAAAAACAAATTATTTAACATACCTGCTTAGTAACTTCTTTGTTCATCAGTCACTTTTTTCAATGCCATTGTAACTCTGGTCACTAAATGTTTTCCCCCTTCCTCGAGACTCCTCACTTCTTCCTTCATTCCTCTGGCTTATCTACCTTCACCTTATCTGTCTTCTGCTCTTTCCCTCTCTTCCTTCCTTTCTCCTTCCATCCTCTCTTCTTTCCTCACTCACTCCCCTTCCTCCTTTTCTCTTCCTTCCTCCTTCAATTCTTTCAGCTTCATTTCTTTTGCCTATCTACCTTCTCTGTCGTTCTGCTCTTTTCCATTTCTCTCTTCCTCTTCGCTTCTGTTCCTTCATCCTTCCCTCCTTTCCTATTCTTCCTTCCTTCTGCCTATCTACCTTCACCTTCTCTGTCTTTCTGCTCGTTTCCCTGTCTTCCCCTTTCCCTCCCTCCCTCCCTTCTTTCCTTTCTAGTTCCATCTTTTCTTCTTTCCTCTCTCCCTCCCTTTTTCTTTTTTCCTTCCTTCCTCTTTCCTCTTGCCTATCAACTTCATCCTCTTTGTCTTTCTGCTCTTTCCCTCTCTTCCCCTTTTCTTCCTACCTCCTTCCCTCTTTTCTCCCTCCCTTCTTCTTTTTCTTCTTTTTTTCTTCCATCTTCCTCCTTCTCCCATTCTTTCTCCTTCCATCCATCTTTTCTCCTTCCATCTTCTCCCCCCCTCCCTTCTTCTTTTCCTTCCCCCCTCCCTCCTTCCTTCCTCTCCTTCCCTTTCTCGCACACAGGAAGGGGAGGGGAGGCTTTCTAGTCGCTTTCACAGCATAATTTCTTTATCTAACTTTAAAAAACAGTGTGCAAATCAAACTTGAGATTTTCGTAACCTGCGAAGCACCAAGTTATTATCTTCTGTTGTTACAAATTTGCAGCTACTCCATTCTTTCCGATAGGGAACTGCATTTCCCAAGATGCCTCAGGTCCTCAAAGCGCTGAACGGGGTTTTGCAATTGACTCCAGCGAGGCCCGGTAGCCACCGGCTGGCGGACGTCAGCAGCGACTGTAACAACCGCGCGGGCGAGGTGCGGAGGAAGAACGGAAGGTCCCTCCCGCCCGCGATGACGGCTCCAGCCATGGACGAGCAGGCTGGCCCCGGCGTCTTCTTCAACAACAACAACAACGCGATGCTCTTGCCGCCACCTCCGGGTGGGAAGCAACCACGCCTTGCAGACTCGCTTCCCCACCGCAGCACATGGGCCGCACAGGCGTGGTTGCTTCCCATCCGGAGGGTGGCGGCAAGAGCAGTGCGTTGTTGTTGTTGGGGCCAGCCTGCTCGTCCATGGCTGGAGCCGTCGTCGCGGGCGGGAGGGACCTTCCGTTCTTCCTCCGCACCTCGCACCGAGCAGTCGTTACAGTCGCTGCCCACGTCCGCCACCGCCGCTTCTAATTAATATAATTCTCCCTCTCTTTTTCACTCTCTCTCCAGCACACAAACGCAAATGCATAGGGCAGCCCACCTCACACACAGGTAACTCCGGGCAGCTTACAACATTATGATGCACGTCTCCCCATAGGAGAGGAGATGGGGAAGCCGGGGGCCCGGAGATCACCCGGGGGATGCCGAGGATGCCTTACCAATCGAAAGCCGGCGTACCTCGTCATAATGGGGGATGGATTTCTTGCCAGGAAACGCGAGGGTTGGACAACGGCGGAGGCTCGGGTTTGTTTTTTTTCCCCGGGAATAAAAGTGAACATAAGACTTCTAAATCCCCAGCAAGAAAAGAAATGCAACTGTAGTGGTCTCGCCCCCCCTTCCTCTAAAGAACAAATGTTATCCTGCCGCAGAAGCGAAGAAATCTCAGATTTCGCCCTTCTGCAACAGCCTCCCTCGGGATCCCGCTCCTCCGCTACAGATGCATCGCGTCCCAACAGCGGAACGTCTGGTCACCTTAGGGATGAATCCTGTGCGTGTCACCCCAAATGGCTACGCGTGTCAGCACTGACATGCGTGTCATAGGTTCGCCATCACTGGTCTAGTCTCTCTTAAAACCTCCAGTGATGAAGTACCCACAATTTCTGAAGACACTTGTTCTACTGATTACTTGTCCTCACTGTTAGGAAGTTTCTCCTTCATTCCAGGAGGCTTCCCTCTTTGATTAGTTTCCACCCATTGCTTCTTGTCCTGCCCTTTGGAGAATAATTGACCCCCTCCTTTTTTTTGTGTCTGTGTGGCAACCTCTCAATACTGGAATACTGCTACACTATATTGCCAAAAGTATTCGCTCACCCATCCCAATAATCAGAACCAGGTGTTCCAATCGCTTCCATGGCCACAGGTGTATAAATCAAGTCCCTAGGCGTGCAGACTGTTTTTACAAACATTTGTGAAAGAACGGGTGGCTCTCAGGAGCTCAGTGAATTCCAGTGTGGAACTGTGATAGGATGCCACCTGTGCAACAAATCCAGTCGTGAGATTTCCTCGCTCCTAAATATTCCACAGTCAACTGTCAGCTGTATTATAAGAATGTGGAAGTGTTTGGGAATGACAGCAACTCAGCCACGAAGTGGTAGGCCACGGAAACTCATCCAACATCAGTGTGTCACCTCAAAAATGCGCTTCTGGAAGAATGGTCAAAAATGCCCATTAAACACTCCTGAACCTTGTGGACAGCCTCCCCAGAAGAGTTGAAGCTGTTATAGCTGCAAAGGGTGGACCGACGTCATATTGAACCCTATGGATTAGGAATGGGAGGTCACATACAGTAAATTCATAGGCGAGTAAAGGCAGGGGAGCGAATACTTTTGGCAATATAGTGTATCTTATCATCCCTAATTCTTCTGTTCTTTAGACTAGTCAACCCAAGACCTGTAGCCACTCTTCCAGGGGTGGGTTTCAACCGGTTCGCGGCGGTCCCCGCGAACCGGTTGGTCGGCGAACCCAGAAGTAAGTAACTTCCGGGAACGGCGAAGGGCCCATCCGCCCGCCCACGCTCCTTACCCGTTTTTGACGAGTTCTGCGCTTCCACGCATGGGCAGGACGCATACAGCGCCTGTGCGATCCTCCAGGAGCAGCTGGAGCATCGCACAGATGCTAGTACGCATGCGTGCACTGCGCGTGTGCACAAGGACGCCGCTGGCCCCGTTCCAACCGGTTCGGTTGGAACGGGGCGAGAAACCCACCCCTGCACTCTTCATATGGTTTAGTCTCCATGCCTTTGATCATCTTAGTTGCACTGGTGAAAGCACACTTCAGAGGTGGGTTCCTACCAGTTCGCACCTATTCGGTAGAACCGGTTCGTCAAATCTACCGAACCGGTTAGAAGAGGTTCCACCAGTGGACCCAGAAAGCAGGCCACACCTACAGAAGAGGTTCCAAAAATTTTTGAAATCCACCACTGGCAAGAATCTTGTAACTTGACAGCTTTAATGCTTGTATGCTTCCAATGCCAGAGTTTCTGAAAGCTACTTGGACCGACCTAAGTACTAATTCATAATTTCATATCCGGTCACATGAGTGGCAAGCCACTCCCACAAAGAAGGCCACACCCACAGAGTAGGTTCCAACAATTTTTGAAACCCACCACTGGCACACTTGGAGTACCACGTCCAAGTCTTATAAATTACCATGATACAAAATAGATATTGAGGCCCCCAAAAAAGTGCAGAGAAGAGCAACGAAGACAAGTGGAGGGGTGGCCGAACCATACGATGAACAACTGAGGTATGTCTAGTCCAGGGTGTCAGCAACCTTAAACACCCAAAGGGCCCACAAAGATCCTAACTGGAAGCCCCCCTCTTCAATTCTGGAGCCGACCGGAAGCCCAGTTCCCCCACCATAGAGTCTCCTCCTAGCACGGTATCCTTGTTTATTTACCTGTCCTAACTGAAAGCCCTATCAATTGTGGCGCTGACCCCAACCCGCCCCTTGCTATAGACTCCTCTTGGCGCACCCTGCTTTCTTCCCCCTAACCGGAAGCTCTTCTCAAAATTGTGGCACTGACCGGTGACAGGGAGCTACAGCAGAGGGATGAAAGAGCCGCATGCGGCTCCAGAGCCACAGGTGGCCAACCACTGGTATAGTCTAACGAAGAGAAGGATTAGTGAGTGATATGATAGCAATCTTCCAGTACTTGAGGGGCTGTCAGAGAAGAGGGGATCAATCGTTTCTCCAAAGCATCCAAGGACAGGAAAAGAAGTCACAGACGGGAGCTTATCAAAGAGAAATCTAACCTAGAATTAAGGAGAAATTTCAATGCAGGGAGAACAATTAATCAATGGAATGGCTGAGCTCCAGAGGTTGTGGATGCTCCATCACTGGAGGTTTTCAAGAAGAGGTTGGACACCCATTTGTCCGGAATGGTGAAGGATCTCCCACAGGAGCAGCAAGTTGGACTAAAGCACCTCCAACTCTGTTATTCTGCAATGCGCTCTACATGGTGTTCGGAGACTACAGTTGGTCCAGAATGCAGCCGCGCGAGCGATATAGGTACACCCATGTTACACCTATCCTCTGTGATCTGCACTGGCTTCCTATCAGTCTCCGGATGTGCTTCAAGGTGCTGGTTATCACCTTTAAAGCCCTACATGGCCTAGGACCTGGATATCTGCAAGATCGCCTTCTGCCACATACCTCCCAACGGCCGATAAGATCTCATAGGCTGGGCCTCCTCCGGGTGCCGTCGACCGGACAATGCCGGCTGGCGGTCCCTCGGGGGAGGGCCTTCTCTGTAGCTGCTCTGGCCATGTGGAACGATCTACCCGCAGAGATCCGGACCCTTACCTCTCTCTCGGCCTTCCGAACAGCCACTAAAACCTGGCTGTTCCGGCAGGCCTGAGGCTGTTGACCCCCTGAATGAGGTCCAGCCCCATCTAGGTTTGAGTGTATGGTGTGTTGCTTTTAAATCTGTTTTCGTTTTTCCCTATATTTTACTTTTATTTACTCTTGTATTTGTAAGCCGCACGGAGTCCTACGGGATTGGGCGGCATATAAATTTATTAAATTACAATTACAATTATTCTGTATTTTGTATTCTAAACAGCCACTCATCTCACAGGATGTGAGGGCAGCATACAGCCACAGTGGCAATTCAAGTCGTATAACCCTCATTAAATCACTGAAATACAAATAAAAGTAAAAACAAAGAAAAAAACCCAAAGTTTGGCAGGAGAATGCCAATCAACTCACATAATACTTTCTTTTGGACCAATGTTAGGAGTTAGGAATTAGAGGCAGAGACTCATGCTGGTTCTCTTCCTTCCTCTTGGGTTGGTTCTAATCCATAACTGATGGAGGGAGGGATCAAAATACAACCCCCTTTTTTGTGGGGGATCCTCAGGGCCTTCTGTTTTCTGGGAGTTGAGGTCCAACGCATCTTCAAGTTGTTCAAGGTTGAGAAACACTGACTTAAATCAAGGACGATCCAGGAAGCTGCTTGTGCCCATTCAAAATGTCATAATGCAAGCCAGCTTCCCGTGTCATAGGAGGCCAAACTATGTGTTGTCCCTCACCTGAGGGCACCCTTTAATGCAAGGTCACCAACTGTGGCACCTTTAAGATTTGTGGACTTCAACTCCCAGAATTCCCTCGTCAATGTTTTCGTACAACCAGGGGGTGGGATTCAGCCGGTTTGCACCAGTTCGGCCAAACTGGATGTTAATTTTGCATCCGGTTCACTGAACCGGCTGTTGCAAGGGCTAGCTGGCCCCGTCCACCCTACCCCACCCCTCCCAGGAGTCTCCAGGTGGCCCGTTTATCATGCCAGGAAAGTGCAGGGGCTGAGCGGAGGCTCTGGGAGGGCGAAAAATGGGTCTCCCGGAAGTCCAAAAACGCAGGCCCTACTAGATTCGGGAGAGGACGAAAAACAGGCCTACCGGAAGTACCAGAAGTCCAAAATCGAGCCCATTGAGGATGTTTCACCCCTCCTGGAGTCTTGGGGAAAGCTTCCGGAGCCTGGGGCGGGCAAAAAACGGACCTACCGGAAGTTCCCAAAATCCCAAAATGGGCCTATTTTTGGCCTCTGGAAGCCTGGTGGAGGCCATTTCACCCTCCGGGAGGCTCGAAAAAAGCCTCCGGAGTCTGGGGATGGCACCGTGGTGCAGGAGGCTGAGTAGGCCACACCCATCATAGCCACACCCATCCAGCAACCATGCAAAGAACCTGGCTGCTAACATTTTTGTATCCGCCCTGCTTACAACCCTTTCTTTAATGACCGTTTAAAGTTACAACCTGTAGCCTCCCTGTGTTCACGTGGTCAAAATCACCCACAAGTTGCCACGACCGGTTCGCCCAAACCAGTCCGAACCGGCTGAATACCATTCCTATTTCTAATCAAAAAAATAAAAGATCCACAGATTTTTTTAAAATGCAATATACTAGATTGCCATTAGATTGTCAGCACTTAACTTTCCATAGATTGATAACTATTTTTTTTTCCTTCTACAGCAGAAATACTGGGTTTATCTGAAACCTTAATGCCAACTAAAAGTTTTAATGTACTGCAATAATCCTGATTTTTTAATGTCCATGTTGGAAGGGGCATCTAGGTCAGGTCCACCTTCTGACTCCGAACAGAAATAGCATAGCAATAGCTTTCAGCCTTCTCTAAGCGGTTTACAGAGTCAGCATATATTGCCCCCACAGTCTGGTCCTCATTTTACCCACCTTGGAAGGATGGAGGGCTGAGTCAACCTTGAGCCGGTGAGATTTGAACCGCTGAACTGCCGAACTAGCAGTCAGCTGAAGTGGCCTGCAGTACTGCACTCTACCCACTGCGCCACCTCGGCTCCAAATTAAAATCCAAATTAAAGTTTGCTAATAGAAAACCAGTGCGAGCAAGCCCATAATCCTCTCTTTCTTCCACCACTGACTTCCTCTTACTCTTATAGCAATAGCACTTAAGACTTATATACCGCTTCACAGCGGTTTACAGAGTGAGCCTATTGCCTCCAACAATCTGGCTCCCCATTTTACCCACCTCAGAAGGATGGAAGGCTGAGTCGACCTTGAGCCTGGTGAGATTTGAGCTGTCAAATTGGCAGGCAGCCGGCAGGCAGCAGAAGTAGCCTGCAGTACTGCACTCTAACCACTGCGCTACCGCGGCTATGAAGGTTTGAGGGGGAGGGAAGGTTTGGCTTTCAATCAGAAACTGTCTTATTTAACTTAGAAAATAGAACAATTGGGGTTGGAAGAAACCTTGGAGGTCACCTCATCCCGTGACCCGTCAAAACTGCACTCAACTAAGCCACGGCTGATTAAACCGCGTCGCTGATGTCATCAACAGGGCGACAACAGCGAGCGCGGAGAAAGAAGGGCGCTTAATAGCGCTTTGAAAGCAAGGCCGATTCAACTTAGGTAAGGGTTAGGGTTAGGGTTAGGTTTAGGGTTAGGTTGAGGGCTAGGTTAAGGGTTAGGGTTAGGTTTAGGATTAGGTTAAGGGTTAGGATTAGGTTTAGGGTTAGGTTAAGGGTTAGGTTTAGGGTAGGTTAGGAGGGTTAGGTTTAGATTTAGGGGTTAATTTTAGGTTTAGCGTTTACAGCGTGCTTCTGCTCTCCGTGCTGTTGTCGCCCTGTTGATGACGTCAGCTACGCGGTTTCGTCGAGCGCGGTTTAGTCGAACGCCGTTTGTGGTGGAACCACCTCGTCCAACCCCCTGCTGAAGCAGGAGACCCTATACATTTTTAGACAAATGCCAGCCAGTCTCTTCTGCCTAAACCTGCAGGGAAGGAGCTTTCACAACTTCCAGAGGTTAACCATTCCACCAATTGTTCTCACTGTCAGGAAATTTCTCTTTAGTTCTAGGTTGGATTCCTGTTTGATAGGTTTTCCGGTTTTGTCCTCCTTTCAGGTGATTGGTGAGAACAGATCACCCCATCTTCTCTGTGATGGGCCCTCACTACTGGAAGACTGCTAGTCCTTCTGTTCACTTGATGAGACATACCTACCGTATTTTTCGGAGTATAAGACGCACCAGAGTATAAGACGCACCAAGATTTTGAAGAGGCAAATTTTTTAAAAAAGTTTTTGCACTCTGCAAACCTCCCAAAAGGGCCCATTTTTTGTTAAAAAGGCATGCATAGCCCTTAGGAGGCTTCCAGAGTATTCCTGGGGGCCGGGGGGGCGCAAAACCGAGCAAAACATGGCCCATTTTCGCTCATTTTTGCCCTCGCCAGCCCCCCAGAAGCACTCTATAAGCCTCCTAAAGGCTGTGCATGGTCATTTTTTGCAAAGGGGGCGGGGTTTCAGGAGGCCACAAATGCTGTATTCAGTGTATAAGATGCTCCCATATTTTCACCCCTCTTTTTTGAGGGGAAAAGGTGGGTCTTATACTCCGAAAGATACGGTAGTTCCCTCAATTGTTCTTTGTATGGTTTAGACCCAAGACCCCTAATCATCTCTGTTGCTCCTTCTCTGCACACTTTCTAGAGCAGGAGCGTCAAACTCATTTCATTGAGGGCCGCATCAGGACCAGCTTGATGTCACTCATGTCGGGGCGCCTGTGGTAGCCCGAGTGCTCTGCCATTGAAACAGGCTCCCGAGCTCCATTTTAGGCTGCAACGGCTCCTCTACCATCATCAATGGTAGAGCCAAGGTGGCGCAGTGGTTAGGGTGCAGTACTGCAGGCCACTTCAGCTGATGTGACATTACATCCAACCAGTCTTTCAAGGGAGGATCACAACCTTACTTATCGGCTTGGAGAGCTGACAGGCCGATATCTGGAGAGTCACCAACCAATTAAGCAAAACTAATTGTCCTCCTGCAAACTCCACTCCCCTTTCGCTCCGAGGCGGCGCAGTGGTTAAATGCAGCACTGCAGGCTACTGCAGTTCTGCAGTTCAGCGGTTCTAATCTCACCGGCTCAAGGTTGACTCAGCCTTCTATCCTTCGAGGTGGTGTGAAATGAGGACCCAGACTGTGGGGGCGATATGCTGACTCCGTAAACCACTTAGAGAGGGCTGAAAGCCCTATGAAGCGGTATATAAGTCTAACTGCTATTGCTATTGCTAAATGGTGCTCCGGAGGGTCACACGTGGCCCTCGTGAGCTCCATTTTCACTGACAAGAGGCACCACCAGGTCAGACTTTGTTGTTCCACGGCGGCCCTGCGAGCCAGATCTAAGCACCCTGCAGGCCGGATCCTGCCCCTGGGCATTAAGTTTGACATCTCTGTTCTAGAGTCTCAAGATTGTGTGCCTGTGTGTATGTGTGTGTGTGTGTGTGTGATGACAACCAAGACCGACACAGCATTCCAAATGTGGTCTCACCACTGCAGTATAAAGCGGTATTACCACTCAATCTTGAAACTATCCGTCTGTTGATGCACAGGTTTGAATCTGAATCCACTGGTTGAATCTACTAGTTCTTGGTTTATTTATTTTTTAAAATACCGGTATTTCTCTGAATAAATTTGAACTGAACTTGAATCCACCAGTTCAACTGATGTATTCTGGAATTGGGGATGCCAGACATGAGATGCCTGTACAAATCCTGCAACTTTCAAAAGTGGTGCTTTTTTTCAAGAGGCAACTGGACCTTTCTGGTTTTTCTTTGAATGATAGCAATAGCAGTTAGCAGTTAGACTTATATACCGCTTCATAGGGCTTTCAGCCCTCTCTAAGCGGTTTACAGAGTCAGCATATTGCCCCCAACAACAATCCGGGTCCTCATTCTACCCACCTCGGAAGGATGGAAGAGCTGAGTCAACCCTGAGCCGTTGAGATTTGAACAGCCGAACTGCAGAACTGCAGTCAGCTGAAGTAGCCTGCAGTGCTGCATTTAACCACTGCGCCACTGTGCCACCTCGGCACAGATGTTTCGCTTCTCATCCAAGAAGCTTCTTCAGCTCCGTTTCTTTCCTTGAGAAGTTGGCCCTTCTTGGGTAAGAAGCGAAACGCCTTCAAAGAAAAACACAAGAAAGTCCAGTTGCCTCTTGAAAAAAGCACCTTTGGGACAACCAGGACCTGGATGACTGACAATCTCGGTAGACATGTTAATAAATAGGTTTCAATTTTTTTAAAAAAAATTCTCTTCTAAATTGCATATATTGTAATCTGTAAAGGTATACAGACCTAGGCTTAGGATTATTAACTGAGCCTCGAATTACAGTTGTAAATTATTACACTCAAAGGCGAGGCATCGCATAACTGGATTTTTCAACCATTTTTGTGGCGGTCCTTTGAGTGAATGCCTGCAAACAGTCATAAAGGTGATCGTTTAATTCAAGTACACCAAAATGAGATCATGTGACTGCAGCCATAATAACTACAAAAATGAACTGTACGTAGCTTGGGGGGGGTTCCTGTCATAAGTTGAGGAATGTAGAATGTAGAATGTAGAATGTAGAATGTAGAATGTAGAATGTAGAATGTAGAATGTAGCATGTAGAATGTAGAATGTAGAATAGAATAGAATAGAATAGGAGGAATGAAGAATAAATCGAATATTTGACTAGAATAGAATATTAGAATAGAATAGAATAGAATAGAGGAATAAAGAATAGAATAGAATATTTGAATATAATAGAATAAAGGAAGAGAAGAGAAGAGAAGAGAGGAATGAAGAATAGAATTGAATATTTGACTAGAATAGAATATTAGAATAGAATAGAATAGAATAGAATAGTAGAATATTAGAATAGGATAGGATATTAGAATAGAATATTAGAATAGAATATTAGAATGGAATATAGAATAGAATAGAATGGAATAGAATGGAATATAGAATAGAGTAGAATAGAATAGAATAGAATAGAATAGAATAGAATAGAATAGAATAGAAGAATATTAGAATAGGATAGGATATTAGAATAAAATATAGAATAGAATATTAGAATAGAATATAGAATAGAATAGAATAGAATAGAATAGAATGGAATAGAATATAGAATAGGAAATAATAGAATAGAATAGAATAGAATATTAGAATAGGATAGGCTATTAGAATAGAATATTAATGAATAGAATATTAATGAATAGAATAGAATAGAATAGTTGGAGGGGACCTTGGAGGTCTTCTAGTCCACCCCCTGCTTAGGCAAGATACCCTACACCACTTCAGACATATGGTTATCCAACATCTTCCGGTGTTGGAGCATTCACAACCTCTGGAGGCAATTTTTTTCACTGATAAAATGTCTAATGGTCAGGCTGAGCTCCAACCGTTGTGCAATTTGTTTCTTTATTAGATTCTTAGCCTGCCTTTGTAAGTAAGTGATCGTGGCCAACATACCTATACTCTTTCTTCTTCCTATTTTTTCCAAAACATCAACCCTGTGGTGTAGGTTAGGCTGAGACAAAGTGATTGGCCCAAAGTCACCTAGCCGGCATTTATGCTTAAGACAGACTAGAACTCACAGTCTCCTAGGGGCTGGCTCAAAGTTACCCAGCTAGCTTCCATGCCTACGGCAGGACTAGCACTCACCGCCTCCCAGTTTCTATACCAGCATCTTAAACCTCTATACCAAACTGACTGTCAAGTCTTAATTAATTCTTAGGTGCGGCTTGGAAAATATAGTAGTAACATTATTGCGTATCACAGACCTTTTAGCTGAGAAGCTCCTGATTTTGCATTTTGCATTCTAGAATTAATTGCAATACCTAATTGCAAGAGTTATTTATTCCATTGTCTGTACTGCACTGAGCGATAATCCCATAATAAATAAAACCTA
The DNA here is from genome assembly GCF_009769535.1 of Thamnophis elegans. Taxonomy (NCBI): domain Eukaryota; kingdom Metazoa; phylum Chordata; class Lepidosauria; order Squamata; family Natricidae; genus Thamnophis; species Thamnophis elegans. The sequence continues at coordinate 92,274,386 of NC_045545.1, read as the reverse complement.
CCACTATCTCACAAGTTTAATTACCTTGCTGCATTTCAATATATCAACTCTTCCTTTTCCAGTGAAAAAACCCAGCCTTAGGCCAATACAACTCAATCCCTCTTTCCCTCCTTCGTTATTCAATCCTGCTTTGCTTCATCCACTTACGAAGCATTTAAAAATAAAACAACTCATCAGGGGCAGTTCTGAGAACGGAAGCTGATACTGCCAGCTATCATGCAAGTTTAATTCTCCTTGAGTGTCTATTATGTTCTTGTGACCTATCTCTGTCTTCTGAGCCAATCTGCCACCCCCCCTCCACTAAATTGTCCCTTTGTTGTTAACACCACTCAATACCTAGAATCATAAGTCTAGAAGGAACATAGAAAATAGAAAGAGTTGGAAGGGACCTCGGAGATGGTCCTGGGCTCAGTGATGGGGAAACATTTTGCACCTTGGGTGCCAAAAACACACGCCGCTGCCGCTACCACACCGGGCCTCCTGTGCATGTGCGCATCACCCACCCGCCCACCCCCCGCCGCCTCGCTCATGTAGGCATGGCTTTCTTGGAGCCTTGGGAGGGCGAAAATGGTCTCCCCCTGTAGGAAGTTATCATCCAGCCTTCTCCCAGAAAAATGAAATATCCTAGGAAATATTGAAAAGGCAGAATGTTTCTCTGGATGTGAAAAGAAAGAAACATGTTTTAAAAGACAGAATAGCTGCCTGTAGCTTCCTGCCCATCCCCACTTTGTCAATGGGCCATTAAGAAGGCCAAGCTAGTCCCTTTACATAATAAAGACTTCTCCATTCAGCTCCAGGGTGATGGGATTAAGGCATGATAATATTGCCCCTTTACTCAATTGACCACATGGCATCTGAGAACTCAACCAAACCTGAATTCAAAAGGCAGCCTAGAGAGTTGCCTCGCATGGCCCATGGGAGTCTGACAACCAATCAGAATACAAGCTCAAGATCAAAGGCCAGAGAGGGCATAAAACCAGGGACTCAGCATCTCAGTCCTCCCTTCTCTTCTTCTCCACCAACATTGAAGCATGCGATCACCTTTTCTGTTCAGGACTCAAGCCATGTGGTCCTGTCCACCATTAAAACCATCTTTCCAAGCAGCCTCCATATCTCCAGTGTCTTTTTCCCCACTTGGAGCCGAACCCAGAAGGACATTTCTTTCATCACCCCGACCCACCCACCCACCACCACCCCGGACGCCCTCCAGAAGCCGGAAACCGCCTGTTTTTTACTTCTGGTGGGCCCGATGTCTCCATTTTTCACTCTCTCCAGGCTCCAGAGGCTTTCTAGGAGCCTGGGGGCGGGGGGGGGGCAAAAAATGGCCCAAAACGCAAACTCGAAGTTCAGGAACCGACTTCCATGTTGCCTGTTGGCTATTTTTTCTCCCCGCCGGAGGCTTTAGGAGGCTTCCCTGAAGCCTCCAGAGGGCGAAAAACAGTCCAAAGTGCAAACCGGAAGTCCATTCCTGAGCTTCCAGTTTGCGCATTGGGTGGTTTTTTGGGTGAAAAAACAGCTGCAAATCAAAGTCAAAAATCAGCTGGCCAGCATGCGCATACGCACTGGAGCTGACAAGGCAAGGCCTCGCTTGCGCTCATAAATGGCCCCACGAGGTGTGTGTGTGGGGGGAAATGTAGTTGGGATGGATTGCCACAGGTAGGGGAATAGAAACGATACTAAATTATAACCTATTAAATGAAATAATAAATGTACAAGAATGATAAATGTTAAAACACCTGTAACCAAACAACATGCTGAATGTGATGATGGGCTTTGTTGTTGTTTTTTTCTTTTGTGTTTTTTTTTTCCTTTTCTTTTTTCCTTTTTCTTTTCTATTGTTGTGTGTATATGTGTCTATGTAACAAAAACAAAACAAAAAATTTTTAAAATAAAATAAAATCAATGGCCCCACGTGCCAGAGGTTCACTGTCACGGTTCTAGTCTAACCCGTTTCAGGAGGAGACCCCATATCAGGCGTCTCAAACTCAAGGCTTGTGGGTCAGATACGGGGTGCTTAGATCTGGCCCTCGAGGCCGCTCTGGAAACAGCAAAGGATCAGCCCTCCCGGACACCACTTATGGCTACAATGGCCTCCTGCAGCCCCCTGCCAGCAAAATGGAGCTCTGGGGGGGGGTGTAGCCCCTTCCAAGCTCGTTTTCCTCTGGCAGAGGGCTAGCAAAACGAACTAAAAAAACAAACGAAAGGAGACATGTTTCCCCTTTTGCATTTGAGCATCCAAGAAGGGACAGGAAAGGAGAAAGGGAAAGAAGAAAGACAAAGAAAAAGAAAGGAAGATGGGAAGGAAGAAGAAAAGAGAATGAAGAGGGAAGGAAAGAAAAGAAAAGGAAGGAAGGAAGAAGGGAAGGAAGGAAGGAAAAGGAGAAAGGGGAAGGGAAAGAAAGGAAGATGGGAAGAGAGCAAGTAAAAAGAAGGAAAGAGGGAAGGAAGAAAAAAAAGAGAATGAAGAGGAAGGAAAAGAAAAGGAAGGAAGGAAGGGAGGGAGGGAAGGAAGGAAAAGGAGAAAGAGAAAGAGGAAAGAAAAGAAAAAGAAAGGAAGATGGGAAGAGAGCAAGTAAGGAAAAAGAAGGAAAGAGGGGAAGGAAGAAGAAAAGAGAATAAAGAGGGAAGGAAAAGGAAGGAAGGAAGGAAGGAAGGGAGGGAGGGAAGGAAGGAAAAGGAGAAAGAGAAAGAGGAAAGAAAAGAAAAAGAAAGGAAGATGGGAAGAGAGCAAGTAAGGAAAAAGAAGGAAAGAGGGGAAGGAAGAAGAAAAGAGAATAAAGAGGGAAGGAAAAGAAAAGGAATGAAGGAGGAGGGAGGGAAGGAAGGAAATGAGAAAGAGAAAGAGGAAAGAAAAGAAAAAGAAAGGAAGATGGGAAGAGAGCAAGTAAGGAAAAAGAAGGAAAGAGGGAAGGAAGAAGAAAAGAGAATGAAGAGGGAAGGAAAAGAAAAGGAATGAAGGAGGGAGGGAGGGAAGGAAGGAAAGGAGAAAGAGAAAGAGGAAAGAAAGAAAAAGAAGGAAGATGGGAAGAGAGCAAGTAAGGAAAAGAAGGAAAGAGGGGAAGGAAGAAGAAAAGAGAATAAAGAGGGAAGGAAAGGAAGGAAGGAAGAAAAGAAGGAAGGAAGGAAGGAAGGAAGGAAGGAAGGAAGGAAGGAAGGTAGGTTATAATGAGAGGATCTGAGGGAAGTCCTGCCTTAGCACTTGGCCACCACAGGTGCCCCTGACACAAATGACATTGAGCTGGCCACCACCATCCCGCCGAGCTCAAACACAACCCTAATGTCGCCCTCAAAGACTGACACGGCTGTCCTATATACCTTTTCAGACAAACTGTTCTCCAGGAAGCACGGAGGTCTTTTATTCCAACCCCTGCTTAAGGCAGAAGACTTTATATCATCCTGGACAACTGCTTGTCAAAAACCTCCATTGATGGAGTATCCACAACTTCCAGAAGCAAGTTGCTTCATTGATTAATCATTTTCACTCTCTCTCTCCCACCCATTACTACTTATCCTAGCCTCAAGGGCTTTGGAGAATAAGTCTATCCCATCTTCTCTGTGACAGCCCCTCAAATATCGGAAGAGAGTTTTCATGTGTCCCCCGAGTCTTCTCTTTCTTAGGCTAAAGACACCTCCTTAGCTGTTCATTGTATGAGTACAGACACCTTATAATCTTTGCTGCTCTTCTCTGCGCTCTTTCTAGACCCCCTCCCGGCCTTCCGTAAAGCCATTAAAACCTGGCTGTTCCGACAGGCCTGGGGCTGTTGACCCCAAAATATGGTCCAGCCCCACTTGGAATGGAGTGCATGATGTGTTTTTTTAATCTATTTTTTTCTTTCCTATTCTTCTTCTTTTTTTTTTTTATTTACTGTATTGTTAGCCGCCCGGAGTCCCATGGGATTGGGCGGCATACATGGGATTGGGCGGCAAGTTTTAATGTTATTAAACTTTAAAAACTTAAGTATATAAGCTGTTAATATAAGCTTGTGCGTTAGTTCTTACCTATGGCGATTCTCATTCCAGATGTGGCCTGATGGTTTCCTTGCAAAGGAGAATGGTTGCTGGAATTGGGTATGTCTAGTTTAATGGGAGGGAAGGACTAGGGCTGACACGATAGCAGTCTTCCAATATCTCACCACCCTCCAGTCCTTCCATGCCGCTCTAAAGATCTGGCTGTCCCGGCTGGCCTGGGGTTAAGATCCTAACCCCACTCAAATTGTGTGACTGTTGTGTTTTCTTTTTAATATGTTGTATTGTCTTCATGTTGGAAAATTGTTTGTCTTCCCCCCCCCCTTTTTTTGAACTGTGAGCCGCCCTGAGTCCCCCCAGGGAAAAGGGCGGCATACAAATAAAGGGAAAATGAAAAATGAAAAATCTCAGGGGCTGCCACAAAGAAGAGGGAGTCAAACTAATCTCCAAGGCACCTGACAAGAAGCAATGGGTGCAAACTAATCAAGGAGAGAAGCAGCTTAGAACTAAGGAGAAATTTCCTGACAGTGAGAACAATTAACCAGTGGAACAACTTGCCTCCAGAAGTTGTGATTGCCCCAACACTGGAAGTTTTAAGAAGATGTTGGATAACCATTTGTCTGAAGTGGTGTAGGGTCTCCTGCCTGAGCAGGGGGTTGGACTAGAAGACCTCCAAGGTCCCTTCCAACTCTGTTATTCTAATTCAAGTTGGCTGTGAGTCTCCCTGGAATGAGAGAATTCCCGTCTGAATCTGGGACTACTGTACAATTAGGATGGGGGCTCCTCCTGGACCTACTTGAAGAGCAAGGGGCAACTGTGACCACGAGGGCCCTTGCAACACACTTCACTTGAATTCACTCCTTCTCTCCCTGGTTACCCGTTGTTGTTGTTGTTTTTTTAAAAAAAACTGGATTTGTACCCTACAACAATAAGCAGTAACAGAGTTGGAAGAGACACTGGAGGTCATCTAGTCCAACCCCCTGCTCAGGTAGGAGACAGTGGTTGGTGGATGTGCACAGCACACATGTGCACAGCCTGTGCATGCGTCTTGCCCTCCAGCGACGCCTCTGCGACACTCCAGCTGCTTGGTGGAGTCTCGCGCAGGTGCTGTACGCACATGCGCCGAAGCGCCGAAGACTTTAAAGACCGGAAAGGAGCGCAGGTGGTACTCGGTCCTTCGGGCAGGCTCCAATATGCCCGTACCACAGTGTATCGCCTGCAACCCACCACTGGTAGGAGACCGATACTATTTCTGACAAATGGCTGTCCAATGTCTTCTTAAACACTGTTGGAGCATTCACAACTTCTGGAGGCAAGCTGTTCCACCGATTTAATTGTTCTCATTGTCATGAAGTGTCTCCACATTCCAGATTGCTTCTCTCTTTGGTTAGTTTCCATCCATTGTTTCTTGTCCAGCATTCAGGTGCTTTAGAGAATAGGTTGACCCCCTCCTCTTCATGGCAACCCCTCAAATATTGGAAGTCTGCTACCATGGTCCCCCTTGTCCTTCTTTTCACTAGACTAGCCATGCCCAGTTCCTGCAATCTACACACTAGTGCAGTGTTTCTCAACCTTGGCAAATGCTGGCTGGGGAATTCTGGGAATTGAAGTCCGGACATCTTCAAGTTGCCAAGGTTGAGAAACACTGCACTAGAGGTATTAAATCAGGGGTGTCCAAAACTTGGGAACTTTTAAGACTTGTGGACTTCAACTCCCAGAACTCCCAGAATTCTGGGAGTTGAAGTCCACAAGTCTTAAATGTTCCCAAGTTTTGGACACCCCTGATTTAAAGACACAAAGTCCTATAGACACACCCCAAGAGAAAGGGTGCCTATAACCAGGTTAAATCCTGGCTCAACCCTAGAATTAAGGCTAGAAGGCCTTCAGCCTGACCTGCTTGGGCTTGTGGTTGTGGAGCGACCACGGAACCGCCCGGAGATGCGGCGAGGACGCAGCAGCAGCAGCAGCAGCAAGCGCAGTTCCATTGAATCCGCAAACGGCTCGGTGGCCAACCTTGACGGGGCGCGCTTTTTTCTCTTCCTCTCTCTCTCACTCTTTTGTTAAAGAGGCCATTAATTAGAGCGATGGTTGTGATTGGGTGGCTGCTCGGTCCCAGCGGGCGCCTCGCCGCAACATAATGGGCGAGGTGGGCAATGATTAATATCCCGCCTCCGGTCAGGGCACCGCGCGGAGCCAGCTGGCTCCAGACCTAGCGAGCTGCTCCAGCAAGACGGCCGTAGGCAGGCGGGCAGGGGCGCAGAGCCGCTGCTGCTGCCGCCGTCGTCTCGCCCATCCCAAAGCGAGATTCCCAGCCCACCTTCCCCGGGATCGGACCGGGCAGGCTTTCGAGGCGCCCAGGAGGAGCCGAAAAGGGTGGGCAACAGCTGCGGCGCCGGATCCTAGACGGGCTGCGACCGCGAATCCGGAGCAGGTGAAACCAGGGCGCGCGCTTTCTCTCGGGAGAGGATCCCCGGATCGCCGGGGGGTGGGGGGAGGAGAGAGAAGCGAGAAGCGCTGCTGCACAGAGCCGATCCTCGCCTGCGCGGCCCGACGGCGCAAATTAAGTCCTTCCCAAGAAGAGCCAAAGCGCAGGAGCGCAGCTGGATAGAGCCGATCCCCGAGGGCGCAACAAAAAAAAAAGTCCCTAACCAAGAAGAGGACGAGCGCAGGGCGAGAAGCGCAGCTGGACAGAGCCGATCCTCGCCTGCGCGGGCCGACGGCGCAAAAAAAAAACCCACCTCCTTCCCAAGAAGAGCAGGGTTGATTCCCCGACGTCCGGAGCGGCTCTCCTTGGTGCTGAAACGGCGCGCCAGGCTCGCGATCTTCTGGAGAGGCGCGACGGCTGGGCTGGATCCGCGCAGAGCCGGCGCTGGGGAGAAAAAGCGAGCTGCTCCCGGCCGTCTGGAAGAAGCGCGGCTCGGGCCGTCCTAGCCCGGCTGGGCCATCGGGGCCAGCGATGGCCGAGCTCAAAGCGCTGGGCGGCGAGTCCTACCTGGCGCTGGCGCAGAGCTACAACCAGACGGCTTTCGCCTACGGCGCCGTGCGGGGCGCGGGCGAAGCCGGACGCGGTTACCCCGGCGGCGCGGGCGGGCTGGCCTTCCCGGCGGCGCAGCTGGGCAAAGCGGCGGAGAGCAGCGGCGAGCAGAGCGGCGACGACGAGGAAGCTTTCGAGGGCTCCAAGGCGGGTAGCCCGAGCTTCGAACGCGGCGGCGAGGCCAAGCTGAAGACCGCAGGAGGCGGAGGCGCCCTCGGGCCCAAGAAGCCCAAGGAGCAGCGCTCGCTGCGGCTGAGCATCAACGCCCGCGAGCGGCGTCGGATGCACGACCTGAACGACGCGCTGGACGGCCTGCGCTCCGTCATCCCTTACGCGCACAGCCCGTCGGTGCGCAAGCTCTCCAAGATCGCCACGTTGCTCCTGGCCAAGAACTACATCCTGATGCAGGCGCAGGCCCTGGAGGAGATGCGGCGCTTGGTGGCCTATCTCAACCAGGGCCAGACTCTCGGCGCCTCCATCCCGCCCGGCTTGGGCCCCTTCGGACAATCGGCTGCCGTCTATCCCTTCACGGGCGCCGCCTTGCCCAACTGCCCCGAGAAATGTACTGCCTTCGCCGGAGCCGCCTCGGCGCTTTGCAAACACTGCAGCGAAAAACCGTGATGAGACCTTGGACGCTTCTGCAAAAAAAATCATCATAATAATAATAATTCCAGCCCGGGCCTTCCCTTCTTTCCCATCTCCTAAGAGCCTAGACCTTCTCCTTCGTTTTCAGCCCCTTCTCACCCCAAATTGCCTTGCCTTCGCTTTCCCTTCTCGGCAGGTTTAATCCGGATTCCTTTCTTCCCCTTCACCACTTTGCTCTGTTTCTTGCAACCCCTTTCTCGAATATTTTTAAGTTTCAGAATTTTCTTTCCCCCCCCTACCGTGGTCATGGTTCCCCCCCCCCCTTTTCAACTTTGTCCTGAATTAATTTTTGTGCATCACTTCCAAAAAACAACAACACTTGTTTACAGTATGAGATTATAAACCATTTTTTTTCTCTAGAAGGAAAAAAATGGGAAAAAGAAATTGCGCCAGATTCCTTTGGAGGAATAAAAATCATCATCTGGAGGACAAACCTATGCAATTGTTTAATTGAATGCGAAGTTACTTTAAATATATATATATTTAAGCAGTCTCCCCCAATTTTGTTGGTTAAATGTATTCAAAATGCTCCGTTTTAACATTTTCATTTGGGATCCTGATTGTGAATCCAAGGTTGCTTTGTAACGGATTGATCGGTTGATTAGATATATTCCTATCTTAAACCTTTTGACCTATTCTTTGTCTTAACTACAAACTTTTTAAGTGTGAGCTGCTTTTTCAATGCTTTTTTTTTTTTTGTCTTCTCCATTATGGTTGAACCGTTTTTCTATCTTGGTAACCTGGGACATTAAAATTCTCTGAGCTGATTTATTTGTATTTATATTAAATAAAAAAAATCACATCCATTAACTCAGATGGCTCTGTCCTAAATCTCAGAATGTCAGTCTGCTAAATGAATTAATTCTGTAAATGGGGATTCTTTTTAGAGGAGTCGATGGTACACATTCTGAATAATAGCAGATATATTATGGCTAATCCAGCAAATTGAAACACTTTAAAATCCTATTGGCTTCAGCAGGCTAATATAGAAACAACTACAATTGGTTTTGGGTTTTTTTAGCTAAAAAGCAATGAAAGTTTATCAAGCTATGGAATCTTTTTTCTAATTAATTGACTCCTTAGAATGAGATATGTAAGGGTGTAATTTGATTTTAAAATGAGATGTGAAAGGGTTTAATTGCACCCACATAAAATTAGTAGTAAATTTTGCAGATTTTGGTGATGTTTTATTGGGAGAAAATGAGGTTTGGCTTAGAGAAAGAATTCAGAGTCTGCAGTCGATATTTTAATGTCTTTCCAACAATTTCCTTCCAAATGTAACTAGTGACACTATAAAAAGAGTTTAATTTCACAAAGGATTCAGCATTGCAGCCTTGTTCAATTCCAGGGAGATTATGTATGTTTAACCCTGGCAGAATTCAGAATCAGTTTATGTATATACTATATTATTATCTTTAACCTGAAATCCCTATATATGTAGAAACAGATACTATAAGTAATGTACATTATAGATACCTACAAAGTAATTAGATATAGGACAATAGATAAAGTGTTTCGTGGCTGTGCAGGAGAATATTTAAATAAAAGATAATTGCATTATTTCAGGTGGGGTGGCCTGGAATAGATCTGTATATAATATCTGCATCTATCGATCTATCATCTATCTATCATCATCTACCTACCTATTCTCTCTCTCTCTCTCCCATCTATCTATATTCTTTCTGTCTATCTGTCTAGCTGTCTACATCAGTATCTATCCCTCTATCTATCTATCTATCTATCTATCTATCTATCTATCTATCTATCTATCTATCTATCTATCTATCTTCTATTTATATCTCACATTTATTCTTTTTACAAATAACTCAATGTGGCAGACATATCCAACATACCTTCTTCCTATTTTCCTACTTTCTCCTATTTTCCTTGTGATTTTAAAAAAACAATTGATGTAAAAGAAGAGAAGTGTGGGTTTTTCCCCCCTCTTTTTTAACTTGGTTGATCAGGACAGGCTCCTTCCTTGAAAGTCAGAATTCACATGGAAATATGGATTTTAAACTTTTTAAAAAGTGCAAGTTGTAAGACAGTCTATCATTGCAGAAGTCTGGAAATCTGGCACAAGATTAAAGCTTTTTCAACTCAGGTCTGCCCGTTAAGGTATTCCAAACAAGTTGGTACGTGTGAACCTGCATTTTTAATTTTTATTTAAAAGTCTGTGGGGTGTAGTTATTTGGGTTCCCTCCATATTTATGTTTAGGATGCTTACCTGCATTCAGTCTACCAGGTAAAAATATCATCCAGAGCCAAGTCCTGGGCACCTGCTGAGTTTGATTGGTTTTGATTGCAGATCAAGCAATTCCACAGTTCATCAAATGAGACCAGCTCCTGAAATTGTAGCTGGAAGCCGAAATCCAGCTGAAAAATTGTACCCCTCTGTTTGAAGTCATTGGTCCTAAGGATGCTTGGGCACCTTATTGATTGATTGATTTAAATTGGGTGTAGCAGGCAGGCCTGAAATTCTGATAATTCTACAAAATAAACCAGGATCTAGCTGAACTGATTGGTGAAATAGATGTCTGGAAAGTTTAACTTTGAAAAAAAATCCACCTCCTTTTAGTCATTCTGGTGAGATTCCAGTTTATTTCCTTTTGGTAAGTTTTTATCAAATGAATGTACAGCTTATTGGTTCTTCAGGTAGCAGTTGGACAGGGTGAGGGGGTGCTGGTGCCTCCAATGAAGAGATAATCAAGATAGACTTGCATTAAAGTAGAAACTTGCCATTCATTGTTAGAGTAAAACGCAAATTAGTCCAGTGAATGCCTCCAGGCTTCTTCTGTCCAAGCTATTTATTTTACAGATGAGAGGGAGTGTAACTGTTTAAAATTATTAAACTGATTTGCAGGACTGTCGCCAGCATTAAGACAGCAACAAGGACCTCTCTGACTTGTTAATTAGGCTAGCAAATTTTTTTTTTAAATAAATAAATACAAGGATACTTCAACCAAAAATGGGGACTTATGAAAAAGCTATGTTGGAAGAAAGAGTGAGAGAAAGACAGTAATTTCTTCTGCCCATTCTCTCTGCTCTGTTTTCCTTAGCCTTCATCAGGGCTAAAGAAACAAAAGGACATTCAGCCTGCAGAAAAGGGATGGATGGTTGCAAATGAAAATTTGCCGATTAGGGAAAGAGAATTAAGCCGTATCTCCTTTTTTTCTGCTGAAAAAGGTTGCCTAGATTGAGGGATTTTGCCGAGATGGTATATTACATTTGCCGAGATGGTATATTTTTCTACCCCGAGGCTAAAACCTCACCGTAGTTGTCTGGTGAATTTCTGAATTGAATTTTTGGATTGCTACCTTTTAAAAACTCCTGTCTGTTTTGCCCTGTGTGAATAATTTGGCTTTGAAATGACATTTGTTGCGTGTAAAAGCAGGGGTGAAATTCAGCAGGTTCTGACCGATTCTGGAGAACCAGTAGCGGAAATTTTGATTAGTTTGGTGAACCAGCAAATGCCACCTCTGGTTGGCACCAGAGTGGGGTTGGAATGGGGATTTTGCAATATCCTTCTGCCAGGAGTGGGGTGGGAATGGAAATTTTGCAGTATCCTTCCCCTGCCACGCGCACCAAGCCACACCCACAGAACATGTAGTAAAAAAAAAATTGAACATCACCACTTAGGTATGTGGTGAAGAATACGTTGCATGCCTTTTAATGAAAATGTTATTAATAGGGGTATTTGATAGAATGCGATCTCAAATCCTTGAAGGTTAACATTCACCTGTAAATAAATAAACTCCAAATATCATTTGGGCATGCCCTAAAAGTATATATACTTTTATTTAGTTCTTGGGCAGTCATCAGAAAATGCTGGCAATTAGTTTTTGTGTGACCGCAGCATCTGTTTTTATTAGCACCAGGCTAGTAAGCAAGAGACCGTGAGTTCAAGTCCCACCTTAGGCATGAAAGTTGACTGGGTGACTTTGTATTAGTACCTTGAACTATTAGTATTAATATTAATAATACTAATAGTACTTTGAACTACTTGTACTAATTTGTATTCATAATAATGGTGGAACTGGAATGTTAAGAGTAGTTAAAGTGTCCATATTCTCTTTCTTTTGGTTCCACCACAAAACCGCGCTCGACTAAACCGCGCCCGACTAAACCACGTCGCTGACGTCATCAACAGGGCGACAACAGCGCAGAGACAGAAGCACGCTGTAAACCCTAAACCTAAAATTAACCCCTAAACCTAACCCCCCTAAACCTAACCCTTAACCTAACCCTTAACCTAACCCTAAACCTAACCCTAACCCTTAACCTAACCCTAAACCTAAACCTAACCCTTAACCTAACCCTAAAGCTAACCCTAAAGCTAACCCTAAAGCTAACCCTTACCTTAAGTTGAATTGGCTTGCTTTCAAAGCGCTATTTAAAGCGCCCTTCTTCTCCGCGCTGGCTGTTGTCGCCCTGTTGATGACGTCAGCGACGCGGTTTAATCGGGCGCGGCTTAGTCGAGCGCGGTTTTGACGGGTCACGCTTTCTTTTTAGCCATTCTCACTAAAAATGCATAGTTTTCATTTAAATAGGAATTGTGAACAAAAATGGATTAAATAAGCAAATGTTTTTTTTTAATGAAGGATGATATGGAATGGACTTCATTTCCACTTGAACCTCTGTAGTATAAGCAGGCATGTGTGTGTTTGTGTCTGAGTGTCGGTGTGGATAAATAAGTTTAGGGTTTTACTTTAATGTACTTTTGAAAGAAATACTGTCGGGATGCAGAAAGAAAAATCCAGCTGCTCTCTAAGATACAGAATGAATGTTGTTGAATGGGGGTTTTTTTTCCATCTTGGCTGCTATAATTTTTTCCCTATTATTGTTTGGAGATTTTTTTTAAAAATGGTTTTACAAAATGACTCTGAATTCACAAGTGTTCCCTGTAGTTGACAGAGACAGGGCCAAATCTTCATTCTCAGATTGAGCCCACAATTCCCCAATGTCCTGCTTACACATAAACAGAAATTACAAATATATATTATAGGTATTTCTAATTATAGTTTCTAGTCATTCTCCTGTTTGAAGTGAAGATATTTTTTTCCTCTAACTCTGGAGGCTTACTAAGCTGATTTCAACATTTGAAAGAAAAAGGACATCAGAGTAGTTTGAAATACGAACGCTCGATCGCATAAAGTCTGTGTCCTTGTATGTTAATCTACCTAGATATATTTCTGTTACCTCTCTCAGACCAATTAGATCGCACAGGTTGGGTCTCCTCCGGATTCCATCTGCCAGCCAATGTCGGCTGGCGACTCCCCGGGGGAGAGCCTTCTCTGTTGCAGCTCCGGCCCTCTGGAACGAGCTCCCTGTCAAGATCCGGATCCTTACTACCCTCCCGGCCTTCCGCAAAGCCACCAAGTCCTGGCTGTTCCAGCAGGCTGGGGGGAGCTGAGAAGCATCTACCTCCACAGAAATTGTGAATGTTGGTTTTGTTTTTAATATGTTGTCTTTGTCTCGTTCCCCCCTTTCCCTTGTCTTTTGTGAGCCGCCCGGAGTCCTCCGGGAGTGGGCGGCATACAAGACAAATAAATAAATAAATAAATAAATAAATAAATAAATAAATAAATAAATAAATAAATAAATAAATAAATAAATAAATAAATGCAATATAGGTGTGGGTTAAATTTAGTCATTCTTTGTGAGAATAGAGTGGTGTGCTTCCAATCTGCAGAAAATTTCATATCTAGATTCAATCATTATTCTTGATATTCTTTTGAATAGGACAGGATAGGACAGAACAGAATAGAATTCTTTATTAGCCAAGAGTGATTGGACACACAAGGAATTTGTCTTTGGTGCATATGCTCTCACTGTACAAAAAAAGAGAAGATACATTCTTCAAGAATTGTAAGGTACAACATTTAATGAAAGTCATAGGGTGCAAATAAGCAATCAGGAAACAATCAATATCAATATAAATCGTAAGGATACAAGCAACAAAGTTACAGTCCTGCAGTCATAAGTGGGAGGAAGAGATGGATAATAGGAACGATGAGAAGATTAATAGTAATAGTAATGCAGCCTCAGTGAATAGTTTGACAGTGTTGAGGGAATTATTTGTTTAGCAGAGTGATGGTGTTTGGAAAACACAATAACTGTTCTTGTGTCTAGTTGTCTTGGTGTGCAGTGAATATGCAGTGAATCAGGAATAGTGCTGTCTTTTACAATGTACTAATTTGGATCAGTCTGTTTTATCATTCATGTTTATTTCCATATGCACCGTCGGGATTGGGAAAAGAAAGAGTGAAATATGACTGCAGAATTCCCATTCTGAAGTGTATATATGCCATGTTTTGACTAACACCCTGATTTGTATTAATTTCAATGGAACTTACTTCCCATTGAGCATATTTAACAGGATGGATTTTGCTGTTTGAAAGTGAAATGCAGGAAATATAATTGAAAGACAGGTGATCATTTTGAAATGGTGACATGTACGTTTGGGTACTGTTTTATTAGTTTGATGTTCTTATTATTTTTTAAAAAAAAATGAGAATGATGGACACTATTATTAACCGGGGGGAAATCCATCCGGTTGCAATTTTCGTATTTCTGGCCTGACAGAAACTTAAAGGCAAATGAAGGAAAAGCCTGCACTCATCTGCAATTAGTAAATCCATGAGTGTTGTTTTTTAAAAAAATAAATAAGTAAGGGACAGGGATGGGATTGAGGGAGAAAGTTTTGGCTTTTTCTTTCTGCTAAGAGAGTCAGAGAGAAGATACATTTACACCCTGGGCTTCAAAAGAGAAAATGTTGATATAATCCATGGAAAGGTAGATCAGATCCAGTGACATGAAATGCTGAAGGAAGAAAAATGACCCAGGAAGGATGGGGAAATCCTATAAAATAACAGAATAACAGAGTTGGAAGGGTCTTCTAGTCCAACTCCCTGCTTAGGCAGGAAACCCTAGGCCATTTCAGGCAAATAGTTGTCCAATCTCTTCTTTAAAACTTCCAGTGTTGGTGCATTCACAACTTCTTGAGGCAAGTCATTCCACTGATTAATTGTTCTAACTATCAGGAAATTTCTCCTTGGTTTCAGGGTGCTTCTTTCCTTGATGAGTTTCCATCAATTGCTTCTTGTTCTACATTCAGGTGTTTTGGAGAATAGGTTTACCTATTCCCCTCTTCTTTGTGGCACTCCTCAAGTATTGGAAGACTACTATCATATGTCACCCCTAGTCCTTCTTTTCATTAAACTAGAGTGACATACCCAATTCCTGCAACCGTTCTTCATATATTTGAGTCTCCATTCCTCTATTCCAGTGTTTCTCAACCTTGGCAACTTGAAGATGTCTGGACTTCAACTCCCAGAATTCCCCAGCCAGCGAATGCTGGCTGGGGAATTCTGGGAGTTGAAGTCCAGACATCTTCAAGTTGCCAAGGTTGAGAAACACTGCTCTATTCATCTTTGCTGCTCTTCTCTGCACTCTTCCGTCCAAAGGAGCAAGCGTTGTTGTTTTTTTTAATTTCATGGCTGCAGTCGCCATCAGCAGTGATCTTGGAGCCCAAGAAAATAAAATCTGTCACGGCTTCTGTTTCTTCTCCTTTGCTATTTGCTGGGAAGTGATGGGACTGGATGCCAAGATCTTAGTTCTTTTAATGTTGAGTTTCTATCATAGCACCTGTTTATAGAATAGCCTCCTTATTCCCACAGTATTTGGTTGGTCTGCACTTTGTTGTCCTCTAACAAGACTCTGAAGATTTGGCAACTTCAAGACCTGTGGACTTCAACTCCCAGAATTCCCCAGGCAGCCATGCTGGGGAATTCTGGGATTTGAAGTCCATGGGTATTGAAGATGCCAAGGTTGGAACCCCCTGTTTTAAAACATCACTAAGAAAGAGCAGATGGAGGTTTCAGCCTGAGATTTCTTTGGGAAAAGTACAGTCCATCCTTCAATTTTTCAGTCTGGGAAAACGAGGTTTAACCAAACACATACACACACATATTAATGAATTCACTCATAAATTGGGGTGAGAGTTTTATTCAGCCAGTTTCCAAGATTCTCTATCCTAACTCCTTATTTATTCTCATTTAATGTGATTAAATTTTGTGTGACTCTTTTTTTTTATTTTAATTGAACAAAAACACAAAAAAAGAATCATCCTTCATTATATCTTGTAGAAAGTGTGTCAACTGGTTACAGATAAGTTTCGTGCATTTCTTCCACAGTCATTACTTATAGTTCATATTAGATTATACACTTTAAATCAAAAATCTTTGTATATCTTACTATCAATGTACCACAATTCTCATTTGACTACAATTATTTGAACATGCTTTTACCTCAAATCATTCATACTTAAAGACACAGCCACATAATGGGATTCATTACCTATTTCAAAAAATCCTCCAATAACATTACACCTTTATAACATCTTTTAAGTAAAAGTCAATTAATAAAGTTTCTAAACCTCCCCCCCTTTTTCCCCCCAACTCACTGTTTAGAATTTATATCCTCGTAGGATCCCTGCTCCGGAGCTTGTCGGGTGTGAGTCCCTGCTGGTGAAGCTGGACCTCAAGGGTCAAGTGGGTCTGCTGCTTACGTACCTGCCTCCCAACTGCGTTGCAGCAGCCCTCCCCTCGCTCCTCGAGTCAGTAGCCGAGCTAGCAGTTGAGTTCCCTAGACTTATGGTTCTGGGGGACTTCAACTTGCCTTCGCTCGGTGAACACTCTGATGGAGCGCAGGAGTTCATGGCTTCCATGACAGCCATGGGCTTGACTCAGGTAATTCGAGGCCCAACTCACTCAGCGGGTCACACACTTGACCTCGTATTCCTCTCGGAGCAGTGGAGTTACGATCTTGGTCTGAGGGGTAATGAGATCATACCCCTGTCGTGGTCAGACCACTACCTACTGAGGCTAGACTTCCGGAGGCCAAACCCCCACCGTAGGGAGGAGGAACCGACCAGCTGGTTCCGCCCCAAGCGACTTATGGACCCTGTTAGGTTCCAGACGGAGCTTGGGGTTATTCCTGATACCCTCGCCCACAGTTCGGTGGAGACCCTCGTCGCTGCCTGGCACTCGGCAGCTTCGGGGTCTCTAGACCAGATTGTGCCACTACGGCCCCTCCGGGTCAGTGGCCCCCGGAGGCCTCCTTGGTTCACTGAGGAGCTCCGGGAGATAAAGCGCCGGAGGAGACGCCTAGAGCACTCGTGGAGGTCCGATAGGTCCGAGTCGAAGCGGGCACTTTTAACAGCATGCACCAAGGAGTATATTCGGACTCTAAGAACAGCAAAAAGAACATATATTGCCTCCTTGGTAGCGTCCGCCGAGTCCCGCCCAGCCGCCCTGTTTAGGATAACCCGCTCCCTCCTAAATAGGAGGGAGATGGGGGACCCCTTACAGGGTAAGGCTGAGGAGTATGTCCAGTTCTTGGCGGACAAAGTTGCCCGGTTTCGAGCGGACCTGGACTCCACTCCAGTAGATCCAGCCGGGACACAAGGGGAAGACTTGGCAAACCATCTCTGGGTTGAGTTTCAGGAAGTTGCCTCTGGGGATGTGGACAAGGCTATGCGAGCTGTGAGTGCCTCCACCTGTATACTGGACCCGTGTCCCTCCTGGCTGGTTGCCAGCAGCAGTGAGGTGACACGAGGCTGGATCCAGGCGGTTGTTACCGCCTCTCTTCGGGAGGGGTACTTCCCCACCGCGCTTAAGACAGCGGTGGTGAGACCCCTCCTGAAGAAACCATCCTTGGATCCAGCTGTCCTTAATAACTACCGTCCAGTCTCCAACCTCCCCTTTGTGGGGAAGGTTGTTGAGAAGGTGGTGGCTCTCCAGCTTCAGCGTACCTTGGAGGAAGCTAACTATCTTGACCCCTTCCAGTCTGGCTTCAGGCCCGGTTACAGCACAGAAACCGCTTTGGTCGCATTGACCGATGATCTCTGGAGAGCTAGGGATGGAGGCCATGCTTCCATCCTAGTTCTCCTTGACCTCTCAGCGGCTTTCAATACCATCGACCATGGTATCCTTCTGCGCCGACTGCGGGAGATAGGGGTGGGCGGCACTGTTTTGCAGTGGTTCTCCTCCTATCTCTCGGACAGGTCGCAGTCGGTGTTGGTGGGGGGGCAGAGATCGTCCCTGAGGCCCCTAACTTATGGGGTGCCGCAGGGGTCGGTCTTATCCCCCCTACTATTTAACCGCTGGGCGAGATCATTCGGAGGCACGGGATAAAATACCACCAATATGCGGATGATACACAGTTGTATCTGTCCGCCCCGTGCCAACTCAATGAAGCGGTGGACGTGATGAACCGGGGTCTTGAGGCCGTTAAAGACTGGATGAGAGCAAACAAGCTGATACTCAACCCAGACAAGACCGAGTGGCTGTTGTGTTTTCCTCCCAAAAATTTGACCAACGTACCATCACTCAGGCTGGGGGGACAAAATTTATACCCCTCAGAAAGGGCCCGCAACTTGGGAGTCCTCCTGGACCCACAGCTGACTTTTGACCACCATCTTTCAGCTGTGACCAGGGGGGCATTTGCCCAGGTTCGCCTGGTGCGCCAGTTGCGGCCCTACCTGAATCAGGAGGCCCTCACAACAGTCACTCGAGCCCTTGTGATCTCCAGGCTGGAATACTGCAATGTGCTCTACATGGGGCTGCCCTTGAAGATCACCCGGAGACTTCAGCTAGTCCAGAATGCGGCCGCGCGAGTGATCGTGGGCGCACCATGGTTCCCCCACATAACACCGATCCTCCGTGAGCTGCACTGGCTACCTGTCGATCTCCGGGTGCACTTCAAGGTCCTACTCACCACCTATAAAGCGCTCCATGGTAGTGGATCTGGCTATTTGAGAGACTGCCTTCTGCCAATTACCTCCCTGCGTCCCATCAGATCGCATAGAGTTGGCCTCCTCCGTATTCCATCCGCCAGTCAGTGCCGACTGGCGACTACTCGGAGGAGAGCCTTCTCTGTTGCGGCTCCGACGCTATGGAATAATCTCCCCATGGAGATCCGTACCCTCACCACCGTCCAGGCCTTCCACACAGCCCTCAAGATCTGGCTAGCCCGTCAGGCCTGAGAATAAGTTTACTTTCGCCCTTCCCGAATGTCGAGTGAATGTTGTGTTTTACTGTTTAATTTACTCTTGTTCACATTTCTTTTTGTATTTGTCCTACACTCCCTTTCCCCTTTTATTGTAAGCCGCCCTGAGTCCCCTCAGGGAAAAGGGCGGCCTATAAATGTACAATAAATACTATAAAAAATACTAAAATCCAAGTTACTTTTGCCAATACCATAGCATGTATAAATTGTTAAACAATGTCCATTGACATTTCATTGTTGTTATAATTGGCTAAAAATCATTTAGTATTTATGTCCCATCTCCTCTCATCAGACCCCGCCCCCCCAAAAAACCTTACACCTTTATAACAAGATCTAAATAAAATTTTGTTAATAAAATTTATAGATGTTTTTCCCAAGTCACAATTTGCAATTTATATCCAAATTTCTTTTACTAGATTGCCAATACATGTATATATCATTAAGCTGTATCTATTATCATTTCATTATTGTTATTATAGTTAACTAATTGTTAGCGAATAAACATTTGATAACAATCTAAAACAATCTAAGAGTTACAAAATTCCTACTTATTAATCACCAAAAGCAACTAATTTTTTATTATCAACTTTCATTGTCAACCTGTATCTTTCCAATAACAAAACAGTCTTATCTCTCTTGCCAATTGTGATGTCAGTCTTCTTGTTATCTCCATTATAAGGTTTTTATAGACTTCTCTCCGCACTTTGTTTGAGGGATCTCTCAGGTAATCTCATTGCCCACCAGCTGCTACTAAAATTAGCTTGTCTTTGGTTGTCAATCTTGCTTCTGATAAAATTTCTCTTTTTAAATCCATCATCATTACTATTTTTTGTCTTCTGTGTCCTGGAATCTGGGGTAGAGCTCCAATTCATTGAAATCCCTTTTCCATATTCCCTTCTTTCCACTTTCACCCACATTTACTCCATTAATAAATTCATCTATTGTCTTATCTTTATCTTCTATATATCTTCATTCTCCCCTTTAATTTTTGGGGCTCCAACACCATCATCCTTTGCTGTGAGGAAGACTGCCTTTCCAACTTCTTCTCAATTCTCCCATATCCTTCCAATAGATTTTGAATTCCAGCCAAGATATTTTGGAATTTTAAGGTTTCCTTATCTGAATATTGATCCATGTTTCCAAAACAGAAGAAAGAAAGAAAGAAAGAAAGAAAGAAAGAAAGAAAGAAAGAAAGAAAGAAAGAAAGAAAGAAAGAAAGAAAGAAGAAAAAACTAATAGCCACTGCCACTCTAGCCTTCCAGGCCTCTTTTATTTTTTATTTTAGATTGACTTGAACACAAGTTCTTTTATGCTCTTCAAAGGAGAAGGGTTCTGTTCCCCCCCCCCCGCCGCTTTCTTTCCCCTGCCAAAATAGTTCTCAAAGGCACCTGTGAAAACAATTCCTGCCCTTGGCTCTTTATCAGTTTCTGTAAACAAGTTGCAAACCCTTCAGCTACAAAGTCTGTGAAGTCAAAGAAGGAAAGAAAATAGATACGTTGCTTCAAAATCCCCAGCCTCTGACCTCCGAGTGGCAGTGTGCTACTTTTCACTTTCTAATATTTATCTCTGGCTTATAGGAAACAAAGTTCTTTAGATTTCTTTTAGTGAAATTTAATAACAAGTAATAGGAAGAACTGTTAAAATAAGAAGGAAGGTTTTAATCCAGAAGTCAAAAGATAAAGCAACAAGAAGCAGAAGAAAAATCAATCTGTTCACTTTAAGAGGAGAAATGAGAAACGTTGCAAGCACTTCAATCCACAAAGAATAGTTACAAAGAAAAAAAAAGCTTTCCACAGCAATCCAATTAGGGTTAATTTCGCCACTCAGTTCTTTTGCTTAAGGATCTAATTTGGCTTTAAAGAAAGATTTCTTTGGGCAGTCTTTTGCAAAATAGAAAAAATACCTCACCAGATGGACTCACTTTCTCTTTTCACTTCCTTCCTTCCGGAGCGTCCCGATTTCATCAGCCTGGGGGCTGCCTGTTTACCGCCGGCTTGAAGCGCTTCCTTTGGGTCGATCAGGAACCAGAAGCAATGAATGGGAATTAATCAAGGAGAGATCCAACTTAGAACTAAGGAGAAATTTCCTGACAGCGAGAACAATGAATCAGTAGGACGACTTGCCTCCAGAAGTTGTAGGTGATCCAACGTGGGAGGTTTTAACAAGGGATTGAACAACTATTTGTCACAAATGAGGACCCAGATTGTTGTTGGGGGCAATATGCTGACTCTGTAAACCGCTTAGAGAGGGCTGAAAGCCCTATGAAGCGGTATATAAGCCTAACTATTGCTATTGCTAAATGGTATTAGGATATCCTGCTTAAGTAGGAGGTTGGCCTGGAAGACCTCCAAGGTCCCTTTCAACACTGTTATTCTGTGTTTTGATTCTTTGCGGCCACATGGATAGATTTTCAAACTTGGTTTTCAGGTCTTGCAATGGTGATCCCATCACCACTGTAACTGCTGGCCATGCTCTTGGTCATTCCTGTTCTGGTCCACCAGGGACCAGCAGAGCTGGCAGCAGATTCGGACAGTGAGGAGGTTGGGGAGGAACATGGGCCAGTCCTGGAGTCTGGGGAAGGCTCTGATGAGGGCTCTGTGTTAGAGGCAGAGAGCGGGCCAGGGCCATCTGACAATTATCAGCTGCCTTCGGAGTCAGACATCCGTGAGGCAGACAAACAGTTGGAGCCTGTTCCCAGTGTGTGCTTGCACAGAATGGCCAGACGAAGGGAACAGCGAAAGAACAGGGGTCGACTTGGGAGTAAGGCCACAGGTGGACAGTGAATGGCCCCTCCCAGAGGAAATAAAAGAGGAGCGAAGGGGGAGTGGAGTTTGCGGGAGACAATTAATTAGTTCATGACTCTCCTAGACTCCTTGGCAAGTTTTGCCGATATTGGCCTGGCAGCTCTCCAAGCCAGATAAGATCTGTGACTGTAAATCCTCCCTTGAAAGACTTTGCTGGATGTGAATGAACAGAATTCACAGTCAATGAATAAAATGGGTTTTTGTTGGGACAAGGAGTTTGCTTCATACTCTTGGGAAGCCTTGGTCAGAACAATTCCTTCCACCTTTCCCAACATCGGAGCCTTCTGCAGAGAATTGGGTCTTTGCATAATGTATCCAGAAGTTGAGCCTGGCCATTTGTGCCCCGAATGAGGACTTTGGGTTAATTTGTTTGATGATCCCCTTGGCTTGTTTTATTTGGCTGTCCACCAAATTCTCAGGAGTGCTCTCTGCCACCAAAATTCAAAAGCACGAGTGTTCTTCTTATTCTAGAAAATATTTGTATGATATATTGGCAACCTACTGCATTTTCGCACTGGATGGAAAGTTCAACGTTTTTACATTTTGTATATAGAAAAACATGTTTTTAAAAATCATGGAGGAATGGTTCATGAAGAGCTTGCAGAAATGGCTAAATTGGTTTGTTTAATTAAGGAGGGGACAACAATTACTTTGATAAAAGACAGAATAACGAGAGTTGGAAAGGACCTTGGAGGTCTTCTAGTCCAACCCCGTGCTTAGGCAGGAAACCTTATACCGTTTCAGACAAGTGTTTTTTCAATCTTTTCTTGAAAACCTCCAATGTTGGAGCATTCACAACTTCTGGAGGCAAGTTGTTCCACTGATTAATTGTGCTCAGAGAATTCCTCTGTAGTTCTAGGTTTCTTCTCTCCTTGATTAGTTTCCATCCATTGTTTCTTGTCCTGTCCTCAGGTGCTTTGGAAAATAGGTTTCCCCCCCCCCCCCACTCTTCTCTGGAGACTCTTTGTGGACTTTTGCGGAAAATGGATTTATTTATTATTAGACTTATATACCGCTTCATAGGGCTTTCAGCCCTCTCTAAGCGGATTACAATTTTTTTTAGCAAATTGAGTCAGCAACTTGCCCCCACAGTCCGGGTCCTCATTTCACCCACCTCGGAAGGATGGAAGGCTGAGTCAACCTTGAGCCGGTGAGATTTGAACCGCTGAACTGCAGATCACAGTCAGCTGTGGCCTGCAGTACTGCACCCTAACCACTGCGCCACCTCGGCTCCTCATAAAAATGACCTGGTGACTAATTAAAAAGAGATGTATATGAGAAGAAGGGAATTAGGTTATGTAATTTGAGAGGGTGGAAATAGGGTTTAATTATGTTTATAACTGGTAGAATTATGATTCGAAGTCACTTTAAGTATTTCTTCCTTTCTTTTTTTCCTTCTTTATTCCTCATTCACCTTTTCTTCCCTTTTTCTGTATCTTCTATTTTTCTTCTTACATTTTTTTCGCCTCTACTAGTCCTTTTTTATTTTTCTGTAACTTCTAACTTCGTAAAACCTCATTCTTCAATAAAAATCACACACACACACGAAGGACAGTGCATTTTTAAAAAGAGAAGACAAACTGGAAATGTATCATTTATGTTAGCGGCAGCCCTAGTGGGTATTCTGACACCCCCACACTCACGCATATTATAGAGCAGAAAAGTTCCTAAATCCTGTTTAATGCCAAGAAGACTCTACTACAGTAATTTTGATCATACAAATTTTATTTATGATACATCTTTCATTTTTAATCTCCTTTATTGAGGGGGCTGGATGGAAAAGGAAGGATTTATTCTGCTTTCAATTCTGCGGCTGGTTATTACTTTCTCCTCCTTTTTTTTTAAAGGATCATAGCATAAAAATATCCCAGGAATACATAATCAAATATGAATTTGGCCAATATAATCCCAGATATGCACTTTTGGCTTAGCGTTGGCACATGCAGGCAAAACAAATCGTCACGGTATTCAATCACTCCCGTTATTATTTTTTACTGTGAATGTAAGATCAGGGGCATTCAGGGGGGGAGGTAGCCAAAAAATATCAAGATGGCGGCTGTGGTTATAAGACTCCGCCCCTTTTTGTAGGCGGGGCGGAGCTTCCGCTACATAGTTATGGCTGCCTTTTTTCTCTTTTTTAACTTTCCCCACAGATATTCTTGGATTCTGTATTCCAACCAATCAGAAATGTATTCTGATTGGTTGTCAAACTCCTGTAGGGCCATGCAGGGGCAACTCTCTAGGCTGTGTTTTGAATCCAGATTTAGTTGAGTTCTCAGATGCCATGTGGTGAGTTGAGTAAAGGGCCAATATTATCATGCCTTTACTCCCTTCCCCCCTGGGGCTGCAGTGGAGAAGTCTTTATTATGTAAAGGGACTAGCTTGGCCTTCTTAATGGCCCATTAACAGTGGGGATGGGCAGGAAGCTACAGGCAACTATTCTGTCTTTTAAAACATGTTTCTTTCTTTTCATATCCAGAGATATATTCTGCGTTTTCAATATTTCCTAGGATATTTCATTTTTCTGGGAGTGGGCTAGATGATAACTTCCCACACATACATACCAATATACAATAATTCTACAGCTTTCTATATCAGCTTTCCTTAGCTTTTATAATTCTCCCTTCTGCATTGCCTTCCTCTCACTATAACCTTGTCCTATATTGTAACAAACATAATATTAACACTTATAATAGTATTCATTATTTATATCTCCATATATTTGTATTCTCTATTTTCTGTCTTGGCTCCTGTTTTCTAGACACTTGTACATTTTATTCCGAACTTTATAGAAGTCCGATTCTTCTCATTCTTTTAGTTCTATTGTCATTTTATCCATTTCTGCGCATTCAAGTATTTTCCTGATTGTAGTTTCATCTGAGGGTGTATTGATTTTTTTCCAGTTTCCAATCCTGTCTGCAGTGAATATGTGTATAATTATAATGTATTGAGATTGTTTGTCCATTTTTTGATCCAGTAGTCCTAATAAGAATATGCTTCTGGTTTGAGTTCTATTTTTCGCTCAGTAATTTCTTCTAACCACTTTTTGCACCAGTACTTCCATGTGATGGGGCACGTCCACCACGTGTGATAGAATGTTCCAGGCTTGTGGTTGCATCTCCAACAATTAGGGGATAAATTTGGGTACATTTTGGCCAATCTCCCTGGAGGCAAATGCCATCTGTAAAACATTTGATAGAGATTTCATTTGTAAGCTACTGCCGTCGTAAATTTATAATTTCTTTCGTACAGAAGAGCTATTTTCATTTCCATCCACAATGGGTAAAATTCTGGTAGACCAGACCTCAGGTAGACCTCAGCTTAAAATAGTTTGTTTAATGACCGTTCAAATTTACAACGGCATTGAATTTAGGACATAAGGCAAGAATCTGACCTACAGATAGATGAATGTAGATTTGTGATGAATTCTTCTATTTTGTCAATACTTGTACTGTACAAGTAGTCCTCAATCTATAGCAGTTCTTTTAGTGATCCATTCAAATTTGCAATGTAATTGAAAACAATGCCAGATGTTCGTTTTTCACACTTATGGCCATTGGTCATGTGATCAAAATTTAATGTTTGGCAACTGACTCATGTTTACGATGGTTGCAGTGTCCCTGGGTTATGAAATCCCCTTTTGCGACTGTTTGACAAGCAGAGTCAATGGGGAAGCCAGGTTCACTCAACCACCGGTTAGTAACTTACCAACTGCAGTGATTCACTTAACAACAGTGGCAAGAAAGGTCGTAAAATGGGGCAAAACTCACCTAACAAATATATCACTTAGCAACAGAAATGTTAGGCTTAATTGTGGTGGTAAGTCGATTCAGTGGTATGTTTTAATAAATTTAAGATCTCATTCATTCACCTTCTATTTTCAGCTACTTGAGGGTGGTTTGCTAATGATTTATTAAGATGCAACTAAAAAAAACCTGCTTGTATCATGGTTCTCCGAAATATAAGTAAAATCAGTTATTAAATGCCAACATTCTAACATTATTATTATCGTATCACAGCGGCCAGTTGTTTCACTGGATTTGGCATTGATTACTAGTCAGGCCCCACCCAGGGGCCTAGGACGTCGTAACGTATTTTCATAATATGTGTGCGGATCCAAGCAGTGCGGCTTTTTGCATTTGACTGATGGTGATTTTGTCAATTTTTAACAGTTTTAAATGTAATTCCAGTGATTTTGGAATAGCACCTAGTATGCCGATTACCACTGGAATTACCACTGCTGGTTTGTGCCATAATCGTTGAATTTCAATTTTTAAGTCATCGTATTTTGCGATTTTTTTCATATTCCTTCTCGTCGACATTATTGTTGTTGTTGTTGTTGTTGTTGTTGTTGTTGTTGTTATGTTAATCTTTGGTGAGATTCACAGCCTTTGGGGCTGGTTGGTAGCCCAACAACTCGAGTCTTAACCAAGGGCCTAGGAACTGTTAAGGTAATGTCGGAGGATATAAGTTCTTCCAAGTAGGGTGGTTTTTTGTAGAGTCAGAGTATTCAAGTCTGATAAATTTAAAATTTCCAAATAGCGAGGTAGCCCTTTAGGTATTGCTCTAAGGGCTCCAATTACAATTGGGACAACACATGATTTCTTTTTCCACAGTCGCTCAACCTCAATTTGCAAGTCTCGGTACTTTGTGATTTTTTTCTTGCTGTTTATCTTCAATTCGTGTATCACCAGGTATTGCAATGTCAATGAACCATACTTTCAATTATTGTTATAATTGTTGTTGTTGTTGTTATTATTATTATTATTATTATTATTATTATTATTATTATTATTACTTTAGCAATAGCAATAGCAGTTAGACTTATATACCGCTTCATAGGGCTTTCAGCCCTCTCTAAGCGGTTTACAGGGTCAGCATATCGCCCCCAACAATCTGAGTCCTCATTTCACCCACCTCGGAAGGATGGAAGGCTGAGTCAACCTTGAGCCGGTGAGATTTGAACCGCTGAACTGCAAATAACAGTCAGCTGAAGTGGCCTGCAATACTGCACCCTAACCACTGCGCCACCTCGGCTCTTTATTCATTAAACATGAAACTCAGTCAACTGAACATTCAAAATGCATCACAAATACCATTGACTGGTGCTAATGGTTGATACGGGTTGCTGCCAGCATCCCAGGTATCAACCAAGTACCTTCTTAAGATGTACAATGTTCCAAATAGTGCAGTTTTTTTGCAGTTCCGCTGGTTTTGTTGCAGGAAGCTTCAATTTCTTGATGTGTTTTATAAAATTCTTGGACAATGGGTATATAAGAGCCAAGGTGGCGCGGTGGTTAAATGCAGCACTGCAGGCTGACTGCTAGATCAGCAGTTCAGCGGTTCAAATCTCACCGGCTCAGGGTTGACTCAGCCTTCCATCCTTCCGAGGTGGGTGAAATGAGGACCCAGACTGTGGGGGCGATATGCTGACTCTGTAAACCTCTTAGAGAGGGCTGAAAGCCCTATGAAGCGGTATATAAGTCTACTGTTATTGCTATTGCTATCACTGTTACATGTTTTATCCATAATTGGGTCATTTCAATGGCCAGGACGCGGTATTTCGTGATTTTTCCAGTTTTTTTTCTTCGACTCTGGCATCTCCTGGAACTGCGATATCAATAAATTGTACATTTTGGCCCTCTACAACTGTGATATCAGGCGTGTTGTGCTCCAAATGATGATCTGTCTGTATTCAAAAGTCCCACAAGATCTTCACCTTCTCATTTTCAATAGCTTTTTCCACTTTATGTTCCCATGACTTTCTGGATACAGGTAAATCGTATTTTTTACATAATGACCAGTGGATTAATTTAGCAACGCGGTCATGTCTAGCTTTGTAATCAGTTTGTACGATTTTGCTGCATTCACATATTAAATGTGAAACCGTTTCGATTTTGTTATTGCCAAGTAGGCAGTTTGGGTTGTCAGTGGATTTTTGTATCTTTGCTTTCATGGCATTAGTTTGTAGTGCTTGTTCTTGAGCCGCCAGTATTAAACCTTCCGTTTCTTTCTTGATAGTTCCCATCTTAAGCCATGTCCATGTCAAGTTGTCATCACATTTTCCTTCAATGTTTTTCATTTTCATGCAAAGCTTTGGTTTTCCATCTATTTAATCTGTCATCCAGCTGTTTTTCGTTATATTCTGCCTTTGTTTCTGTTGGTTTTTTACTGTTCTCCGTTTGCACAGCCTGTAGTAATTTTTCTGTACTTTGGTTCACATAATCATTCAAACTTTGTTTTTCCTCTTCTACAGTGTGATGGATTTGCAATAGCCCCCTGCCCCCTTTTTTTTGTTAGCAGGTACAACCTGTCGATGTCACTTCGTGGATGCAAAGCCTGTTGTTGTTGTTGTTGTTATTGTTGTTCTCTTCCTTTTCCTCTTCCTATTCTTTTCCTCTCTTTACGTGATATTTCCAATACGCTTCTACATTTTACTCTAGTGATTCTATCACCCTCGCAAATTTAAGAATTTTATTTTTTTTATTAATTTATTTTTTTATTTTATCAATTTCATATATACATTCACAATTATATGATCTCATAACTGTTATTAATAATATGTATTTATAACAATTTTTCCCTACAGTTGACAATATACTTGAAGATTGCTTTTTTAACATCCCATAGATCCATCTTATCTTACAACGGTCCTATTTCTTCTTCCCTCCCTCCCTCTTTCCTTCCTTTGTTTCTTCTCTCCTACTCCCCTTCCTTCCCTCCTTCCTTCCCTCCCTCCATCCCCTTCTCTCCTTCCCTCCTTCCTTCCCTCCTTCCTTCCTTCCCTCCTTTCTTTTCTCCTTCTCTCCTTCCTTTCCCCCTTCCTTTCCTCCTTCCTTCCCTCCTTTCCTTCTCTCCTTCCTTCCTTCCCTCCTTCCTTCCCTCCTTTCTTCTCTCCTTCTCTCCTTCCTTCCCTCCTTGCTTCCCTCCCTCCTTCCCTCCCTCCTTCCTACCCCCCTTTCTTCTCTCCTTCCTTCCTTCCTCCTCTCCTTTCCCTTCTCTCCTTCCCCTTCCTCCCCTTTACCCTTCCCCTCTTCTTCCCATTCCTCCCCTCTTTCCTACTCTTACATTCCTTCCCATTCTTCCTCTGCCTTTCCCTTTCTCCTATTCCTCTCCTTTCTCCTCTCCTTCCTATCCAAATTTAAGAATTTTAAAAATCCCTCCCCCCCCCCCTAAAAAAAAGCATTTAAGCAGTTGGAAATCCTCTAGTTGTTGAGTCGTACCAAAAGTGATTCTTTGGAAAATAAATAAGGCCGGTTCTGGGGCTCCTTTTGATGCCGACAATCCTTTTCGCCCAAAGTACATGAAAGAAAATGTGGCTGGGGGGAAAAATGCATCATTCCTGAGTGTGGGCTTTTTATATATATATATATCCTCCAAGCCCACTTTTGTCTAAAATAATGAGGCCATCGTCAATTGCTTTCCCCCAGAGCGTCATGATTTAGTGTGACGTACAGCCAGCCATCGCAGCTTTGTTCATCCTGCCCGCATTATTTTAATGAGATACTGGTGAATCAGGTTTTTCTTAGCTGCAAACTGTTAACATGCAAAGCAGAATGCGGGATGTTTGCGGATGGCCACAAGGCAGCTGACAGGTTCGATTTCGATCGCCGCCATTATCTGGCATAACCACATTTGCCACATTGGCCGGAGATGCTTCCTTTCCCTTCCCGGGCTCCTGCAAGTGACAACGAGATTGTAAAAATCCGAGAAAGCATATTTTAAACTTCCGGGATGGTGTGGGTGAGAAGGGGGGGTGCGATTTCCATGTTGTTCCTGCATTCACAAAGGAGGAAGGAAGGAAGGGGGAGTAACGCTTAGCCAGGATCCAGACATTGGCACCGAAAAAGGTCATATTCGGGCAGCGTTATGGGGGAGGGTGGGGGGAGATGGCCTGGCGTCCTTTTGACATGGTATCAAAAATGACAGTGAGGCAGACATCTCCCCAGAGAGAAGCTAATCATGATAATGGGGTTCTTCTGAAAGTCTCAAATCGTGAACTTTTGCAAAGCTTAAGGAATAGCATCCCGCTTATTAAGAATAACCAGCTAAGGAAAAAAGAGGTCGGTACATTTTCCTTCCAGCAATTGATTCTACGGTGAGCACAGAGATGTAAATGGTTGCGGGAAGTTTTATATCAAAACATATTTTCTTCGTTATATTGTCTCTCCTTAAACATTAGCAGAATCCACAATGGACTGAGAATTAGCGTCTACGCAAGTTAATTGGCCGTCCAGCTGAAACTAAGTTAATGAGGTTAAAAAAAAAAGAAAGCAAACAGGAAAAAACCTTTTAGTCAAAATTCCTTAAACCCCTAAATTAAAGTTAAAGTTAAAATTAAATTAACCCAGGATTAATCTACACCGAAAAGAAGAAGGTCTGTAAACATAAATAGGATTAATTCTCTCTTACAGGTAGTCCTCGACTTACGACCACAGTTGAGCCCAAAATTTCTGTTGCTAAGTGAAACATTTGTTAATTTTGCCCCATTTTATGACCTTTCAAGCCACTGTTATTAAGTGAATCACTGCAGCCATTAAAGAAGTATCCCGGTTGTTAAGTGAAACTGGCTTCTCCTTTGACGTTGCTTATCAGAGGATCGCAAAAAGTGATGACCTGATCCTGAGACATAGCAAAGGTCATAAATATGAACCTGTTGCCAAACATCAGAATTTTGATCAAATGACCGTAGGGATGTTGCAAATGTCGTATCAATTGCTACAAATGGATGATGTCATAACTGTGAAAATGGTCATAAGTCACTTTTCTCACTGCTGTTGTAACTGAACCAGGGGTGGGTTCCTGCCAGTTCTAGCCTCTTCTATAGAAGAGGTTCCACAAATCTACCGTGCTGTTTAGAACCGGTTCCAGCTCCCTCCCCCGATCCTGAAGAGCGAGAGGAGGAATTCTGGGAGTTGAAGTCTACAAGTCTTAAAGCTGTCAAGTTCGAACACCCCTGGGTTTTTTTTTCTAAAGGGTTAGGGGTGCAAGGGTCTTGTAACTTGACAGCTTTAAGACTTGCACACTTCAATGCCAGAGTTCCTGAGCCAACATGACTGGAGGAGGAATTCTGGGAGTTGAAGTCCACAAGTCTTAAAACTGTCAAGTTTGAACACCCCTGGGTTTTTTTTCCTAAAGGGTTAGGGGTGCAAGGGTCTTGTAACTTGACAGCTTTAAGACTTGCGTGCTTCAAATGCCAGAGTTTCTGAGCCAACATTCTGGTTGCTAAGCAAAAGTGTTGTTAAGTGAGTTTCACCACATTTTACAAGTTGGCCATGCCCAACCGGTCACATGGCCGGCAAGCCACTCCCACCCGGTCACATGGCCATCAAGCCACTCCCACAAAGCAGGCCACACCTACAGAAGAGGTTCTAAAAAAATTTGAAACCCACCACTGAACTGAACGGTCACTAACTGAACTATTGTAAGTCAAGGACTACCTTTATTCCGTTGGTAACATCATCAGTGATGTTTTGCTTCTCATCCAAGGTGAGAAGCGAAACGTCTTCGAATAAAAACCAAGAAAGTCCAGTTGCCTCTTGGAAAAAGCACCTTTGGGACAACCGTGTCCTGGATGACTGAGAATCTCCATAGGCATTTAGCTATGCAATTTGGGGTGAGTACCCTTCAGAGCAGAGGAAACGTCTTGGATGAGAATCGAAACGTCTTCCAAGAAAAACCAGAAAGTCCATTTGTCTCTAGAAAAAAAAAACACCTTTGGGACGTCTTTCAAGAGACTGAAAACCTGCAGCTCACATCTTGCATTTCCAGGGTCTAAATTGTTCGGAGGAAATAAATATTATTTCTTAGAAATCCTATTACAATTCTTGCTATCTTCGCCTCAATCCTCTTCTCAAAGATTCAAGAAAAGAAAGCTATAGGAGGGTATTGGGGGGGGGGGGGGGATTTTTTGCACCGGAAGCTCTGTTTCTCTTAAAATGCTGTTTTGTGATTCGGTGTGGCAGCACGACAAAGAATACAGCGCCAATGGAATAGCTTGAGCCAGCCAGGAGAGCAGAAATCTGCAACACTGAACATCAAGAGGGAGACCACAAAGACATCCAACATGGCTTGCAGCATTAACCGGTACATTATGTTAACATTTTTGCTGCTTTCTTTCATTTCCTGAAGGAGCATCTGGGCTGAAAATAGACTTCCACCTCGCAGGGCTCAAGAGATAATAAAAATGGGATTCAGGCCAAATCATGCTTGCTCTGTGAATGGGAAGATAGTTAAGGAGAGCCAGTTTTGTATTGGTGAGGTTGTCTTTTCATGGTCTTGTCTACACCTCGGCTTTGAGCCGAAGCGAAGAGAAAACAATAAAGAAGAATATCTGTAACTCAGGATTGAACTGTGGGATCCTGAGCTACAAATAGTCTCCTTTATAATCTGGTACTCTCTGAACTTGGTCGTTTTCTTGCAGATGTTTCATTGCCCGGCCTAGGTAACATCACCAAGCTTAAGTAATGAAATGTCTGCAAGAAAACAACCAAGCTAAGAGAACACCAAGGACCCCACAGCCGCCGCCTCCTCCTCCTCCTCCTTCTCAACCTCACTCCTTCTACATTTGATGATGTTACTCAGTTGGCTAATGAGATGTCTGCAAGAAATCAATCAAGCTCAGAGAGCACCAAAGACACCACAGTTCTCCTTCTCTTCTTCTTCCTCTTCCTCCTCCTCGCAAACCCTATTCCCTTCTAGCACTGATGATGTTACCTAGCTGTGTAATGAAATGTCTGTAAGAAATCAACCAAGCTGAGAGAACACCAAGGACCCCACAACCGCCTACCACCACCGCCGCCTCCTCGCAAACCTCACTCCCTTCTAGATTGATGATGTTACTCAGTTGGGTAATGAGATGTTTGCAAGAAATCAGCCAAGCTCAGAGAGCATCAAGGACACCACAGTTCTCCTTCTCTTCTTCCTCTTCCTCCTCCTCGCAACCCTTTTCCCTTCTAGCACTCATGATGTTACCTAGCGGTGTAATGAAATGTCTGTAAGAAATCAAAGACATCAACTTGGGAGTGAGACCCCAGGTGGACAATGAATGGCCCCTCCCAGAGGAAATAAGAGAGGAGCGAAAGGGGAGGGGAGTTGGCAAGAGACAATTAGTTCGCTTCATTGGTTCGTGACTCTCCGAGACTCCTTGCCACGTTTTTTCAGATATCAGCCTGTCAGCTCTACAAGCCAGATAAGGTCTGTGACTATAAATCCTCCCTTGAAAGACTTTCTCGGGTGTGAATGAGCAGAATTCACAGTCAATTTATAAAAGGTTTTTTTTTGTCGGGACAAGAAGTTTGCTTCATACTCTTGGGAAGCCTCGGTCAGGACAGTATCTTGAATTGGAACCAGAAGCAAATCGGCAACTAATGGAGCTCCCACAAGAGAGGTGATGTGTGCAAATCTTGGTACATAATTAAGTCAAACCAACCACACCTTTAAGTCCAGATCTCACTTCCTTTAAATCTCCTGGCATGGAGTCTACCTTTCTTTGCACAACAAACAAGCCTCTTACATTTTAATCTAGCATATCTTTGCAGGATCTAATCCGGGTCAATCACCGGGACCAAAGTTTTAGTCTTCTAAGCTTTCGTACTCATGTTGGAGCCCATCCTCGGGGAACGAATGGCGATGGTTATAAGTCAAGGACTACTTCTAAAGCTATGCGTTCAGGGAATTAGTGAACCTTGAATCAACGAGAAATTTGCAGGGTGGGAGAAATATAATGTATGCTTTGGGATCTGTCCAGGAGAGAAGGTCAACTGGTAGGATCCAAGAGGGGATCCTTTTCTGTCCTGGTCCTTACCCAACATCATCCTGTTTCCCAAAATCAGGCTTCATCTTTATCACTGCTGGTCTTCCCCAAGGTTTAAAGATGTGGCTGTACCACCATGTATTGGGATCAGAGGTGGGTTTCTACCGGTTCGCACCTATTTGGTAGAACCGATTCATCAAATCTACCAAACTGGTAAGAAGAGGTTCCACCAGTGGACCCGGAAAGCAGGCCACACCTACAGAAGAGGTTCCAAAATTTTTTGAAAACCACCACTGGTCCTTGGATATGATTATTCTACACTATCATGCTCATATTTATAAAACTCAGTGCCTCTGTGAAAGGTAAGGATGACTACTGCATTTGTGGTGCAATCAGAACATTGCGTGTGTTGAAGTTGTTTTAACGCAAACCAAAGATGCCTTTTAAAAAACAAGTTTACATCATATTCTTATGCAGGCCAGTGCTGTGTGTGAGGTCATTTAAGGTGGTTCTGACAAGTGTCGTCGGCATCTTCATATCCGGTCACATGGGTGGCAAGCCACTCCCATCTGGTCACATGGGTGGCAAGCCACTCCCACAAAGGAGGCCACACCCACAGAGTAGGTTCGAACAATTTTTGAAACCCACCACTGATGGGGATCTGCAGATGTACAGGTTGTCAGATGTGCCTCCTTCAAAATTCAAGAAAGGAAACCCCGAATTCCATTGTTTTAGAGGAAAGGTACTTTTACTGAATATATATAGCAATAGCAGTAGACTTATATACCGCTTCATAGGCCTTTCAGGCCTCTCTAAGCGGTTTACAGAGAGTCAGCATATTGCCCCCAACAATCTGGGTCCTCATTTTACCCACCTCGGAAGGATGGAAGGCTGAGTCAACCCTGAGCCGGTGAGATTTGAACCGCTGACCTGCTGATCTAGCAGTAGCCTGCAGTGCTGCATTTAACCACTGCGCCACCTTGGCTCTTATAGTGAAAGCAGCAAAAGTAAAGCAAGATCTGAGGCTAAAGGCGCAAAGTTGTATATATCAAAAGTTTACCCAAATCCCTCCCTCCAACAACCCCAAGCTAAATGTCCAATCTCCAGCCCCCAAGGGTGTCATGTGGGGCACATCTTCAGGTGGCCTCATCCATCTGGAATGCAGAGACGGTTTGCCCTTGACCAGGACCTAAAGATGACCATTCAGCATGTGCAGAAGATGGTGGGAACAAAACTCCCTCCTCATTCCGATATCTCCTCCAGCACGATTCCCCTCCCAAATACCAAAAAACCCTCCCGCCCTGTTACTATGGCAGCCGATAGCAAGCAAGCGATATTAGGGCTGAGACAAGCAGCCCTTCTACTTATAACTATAATTGATATTATGGACTTTTTTGCCATGGTTGTTAAGCAAATCACTGCAGCTGTTAAGGGGACCGTGTGGTTTTAAAGAAAATCCACCTTCCCAGAACATATTTGCCCCACCTGGTTTAAGCTGGTTAACTCTGTGCCACCTAGGGATCATGATTCACGATACAGTTTTCACTTCCTTCTTGGTCAGAGAGAGAAGTTCCCTGAGGATGGGCTTCAGCACGAGTCCAAAAGTTCGGAAGCCTCAACCTCTGATTGCAGTTTGAATCCCAGATTGAATCCTGCAACATTATCCTGGGCACGTATATTTGTCTTCCTTCGTCTGTTAACACTACCTGTGTGGTTGATTTATGGGAGAATTGAGAAGACAGGCTTAAGATACAGAAGGATCTTGACAAACTTGAACATTGGGCACTATCTAATAAAATGAAATTCAATGGTGAAAAGAAGGAGGTTCTACATTTAGGCAAGAAAAACGAAATGCCCAGGTACAGTATAGGTGGTACCTTTCTCAACAGTAGTAACTGTGAAAGGGATCTTGGAGTCCTAGTGGACAACCATTTAAATAGGAGCCAGCCATGTGCAGCAGCTGCCAAAAAAGCCAACACAGTTCTAGGCTACATAAACAGAGGGACAGAATCAAGATCACGTGAAGTGTTAATACCACTTTATAAGGCCTTGGTAAGGGCACACTTTGAATACTGCATCCAGTTTTGGTCGCCACAATGTAAAAAAGATGTGGAGACTCTGGAAAGAGTGCAGAGAAGAGCAGCAAAGATGATTAGGCAACTGGAGGCTGAAACATGAAGAACGGTTGCAGGAACTGGGGTTGTCTAGTTTAATAAAAAGAAAGACTAGGGGAGACATGATAGCAGTGTTCCAATATCTCAGCGGTTGCCAGAAAGAAGAGGGAGTCAAACTATTCTCCAAAGCACCCGAGGGTGGAATAAGAAGCAATGGGTGGAAATAAATCAAGGAGAGAAGCAACTTAGAACTGAGGAGAGATTAATCAGTGGAACAGAAATTGCCTCCAGAAGTTGTGAATGCCCCAACACTGGAAGTTTTTAAGAAGATGTTGGATAACCATTTGTCTGAAATGGTACAGGGTTTCTTGCCTAGGCAGGAGGTTGGACTAGCAGACCTCCAAGGTCCCTTCCAACTCTGCTTTTGTATTATATTCTAAAGAATAGCAATAGCACTGAGCCTTATATACCGCTTTACAGTGCTTTACCACCCTCTCAAAGTGGTTTACAGAGTCAGCCTATTGCCCCCCTCCCAACAATCTGGTTACTCGTTTTACCAACCTTAGAAGGGGGGAAGGATGAATCAACCTTGAGCCAGTCAGGATTGAACTGCTGGCAGTCGGCAGTATTAGACTGCAATACTGTATTCTTATCATTGTGCCATCACAGCTCTAATATATTATATGGGCACTGATGAGAATTTAGTCTGGATGGCCAGACAGGAGAGGCTGCATTCCGGAGAGCCAAGAGACAACAAAGTTTGGATAATTTGATTGGGAGAGAGAGTTAAGATGGCTCATTCCTAGAAATTTTCATGGTCTATCTTTAATGATGCAATGGATGGAAATTGATCAAGGTGAGATTCAACCTAGAAATAAGGAGAAACGTTTTGACAGAACAATCAAACAGTGAAGACCTTGCCTTCAGAAGTTGTGAGTGCTCCATCACTGAAGACTTTCAAAAAGAGAATGGAAAATCGTTTGTCTGACATGACATAGGGTCTCTTGCTCCAGTAGGGGGTTGGACTAGATGATCTACAAGGTCCCTTCCAATGCTGTTATTCTGTAATCTGGCACAGTGGTGGGATTCAAACAATTTAACAACCGGTTCTCTGCCTTAATGATTTATTCCAACAACCAGTTCACCAAACTGCTCAGAAAGTTAACAACTGGTTCTCCCGAAGTGGTGCGAACTGGCTGAATCCCACCACTGATCTGGCATGTATTTATGACAAGTTACAGTGTCTTGAGGCCATGGGATCATCTTTTGCAACCTTCTGACAAGCAAAGACAATGGGGAATCCAGATTCACTTAACAACCAAGTTACTAACTTAACAACTGCAGTGATTCACTTAATAAGTGAAAGCAAGAAAGGTCATCAAATGCAGCAAAACTCACTTAACAACTTAGCCATGAAAAGTTTGGACTCAGTTGTGGTCAAACGTCAAGGACTACCAGTATAAACATTAAAATATCAGCTGAAAGAATGCAGACGTCGAAAGAACTACAGGTAACAATGATCACTGTGACTTCAAAAAAAGTCAACCAATTATCTTACAAGAAGGGATCAAGGGCCAGAATAAGCAGTATTTCAGAGAAGAGCCTGAACATTTATGATAGAAGAACTAAGAAACAGGATATAACAAAACAGGATATAACAGAATAACAAAGTTGGGACCTTGGAGGCCTTCTAGTCTAACCCATTTCTCAACACTATACTATCTCAGACAAATTGGATTTTTTTGCAACCATCATAAGTATGATCTAGTTGCCAAGTGTCCAAATTTGGATCATGTAACCATGGGGATGGTGCAACAGTTGTAAGAGTTTAAAAAAACGGTTATAAGATAATGTGATGTTCCCGTGGGTCGTCCATGAGGCCAATGTTGAGAAAAGACACACACCTACACAAGGAACTATATTACAACAAGATATTTTTTGCAGAATATCAGAATTGGAAAGGACCTTGGAGGTCTTCTGGCCCAACCCCTGCTCAAACAAAATACTATTTCAGACAGATGGCTATCCAATCTCTTCTTAAAAACTTCCAGTGTTGGTGCCCCCACAACTTCCAGTAGCAAGTTATTCTACTGATTAATTGTTCTAAATGACAGGAAATTTCTCCTTACTTCTAGGTTGTTTCTCTCCTTGATTAGTTTCCACCCATTGCTTCTTGTCCTGCCCTCAGGTGCCTTGGAGAATAGTTTGACTCCCTCTTCTTAGTGGCAACCCCTGAGATATTGAAAGACTTCTATCATGTCTCCCCTGGTCCTTCTTTTCATTCAACTAGACATACCCAGTTCCTGAAACCGTTCTTCGTATGTTTTAGCCTCCAGTCCCCTAAATCGTCTTTGTTGCTCTTCTCTGCACTTTTTCTAGAGTCTCTACATCCGGGGTTTCAAACTCAAGTCCACAGATCTGGCCCATGGGGCCGGAGCTGACAGCCCTGAAAACCTGCGAGGGGCCGGCCAGCTCCATTTTCGCTGGCAGCTGTTGAAGCCGAAAACAGAGCTCGGGAGTCTATTTCCACTGGCAGAGTGCTGGGCCCACCAATGGTGTGACCCATCAAAACCACGGTAGAATAAAGCGCGCCCGACGAAAGCACATACATGACGTCATCAGCAGCGCGACGAAAAAAATTAAAAATAAATTAAATTAAAATTAAAATTAAATTAAAGCAAGCCGATTCACATAAAGGTAAGGGTTAGGGTTAGGGTTAGGGTTAGGGTTAGGTTAAGGGTTAGGATTAGGTTTAGGGTTACATTAAGTGTTAGGGTTAGGTTTAGGGTTAGGTTCAGGGTTAGCGTTAGGTTTAGCGTTAGGTTAAGGGTTAGGTTTAGGGTTAGGTTTAGGGTTAGGTTAAGGGTTAGGTTTAGGGCTAGGTTTAGGGTTAGGATGGGGGGGGGTTAGGGTAAGGTTTTCGCTTTAATTTTAAATTTACCGCTCACAGCGCGATGTTTTCGTCACGCTGTGATGACGTCACGTACGCGCTTTCGTCGAGCGCTCTTTATTCTACCGCGGTTTTGTGGTGGAACCCACCAATGGTACCCTCAAGAAATGATGTTGAGCTGGCCATGCCCACTCCGGCTCCTGAAGGCCAAACACAACCCTTAATGAAATCGACTTTCTGCTCTATCATCTTTTTTTATATCCTGGAGACCAAAATTGGATGCAATATTCCAAGTGTGGTAGGCTGGAAGATGTCATAGAATAGACCAAAAGTGCATGTGGGGTGGGAGTTGATTTAAAAAAAAAATAGTACATTTGAAGCTGTGTGTGGGATTGCCCCAAAAAAGAGAGACAACAGTATTTAGGGAAGAAAAGGAACAAAAAGAAAAAAGAGGATAAGATGAATGGCATTTATCATGTCACAGAGACTCACCGTTTGCTAATTAAAGATGTTAGAACACGGAAGCGGCCAAGGATCACTGGCTTTTAATGAGCGTGGTGTAGATGATTTAGCTCTAATTTTCTGCTTAATAAGGCTGGTTTAAAAAGTAATTTTGTTGGGATGTGATTCTCCGAAACCTGTTCATTACCAACGTTGGGGTTTCACTTCGGCACTTCAGGAAATGTTGTGTTTAATTAATATTGCGTCCGCCGAGTAGTGCGGCTGACAGATGAGGGGCAAAATTGATGAAGAACTTTCAAGGGCATCAGCTTCATTAAGCGGCTTCATTACCGCCCTGAATAAGTAGCTAAATATGTCTTTGGGAGGGATAATGTGTCCCTTTTCAAGTCGAAGAGGGTTGTATTGTTGTTGATAAAGAAAATTGAAAGCCAGTTTGGCCTAGAGCAGGAGTCGGCTATAAGAGTCATTTGGACCTGTTTCCCAGAGAAAACACCAGGAGCAGTGGTGGGTTTCAAAAATTTTTAGAACCTCTTCTGTAGGTGTGGCCTGCTTTGTGGGAGTGGCTTGCCAGCCATGTGACTGAGTGGGAGTGGCTTGCCAGCCATGTGACTGAGTGGGAGTGGCAAAATGTGGTGAAACTTACTTAACAACGCTCTTGCTTAGCAACCAAAACGTTGGCTCAGAAATTCTAACATTTGAAGCACACAAGTCTTAAAGCTGTCAAGTTACAAGACCCTTGCACTCCTAACCCTTTAGGAAAAAAAACCCCCAGGGGTGTTCAAACTTGACAGCTTTAAGACTTGTGGACTTCAACTCCCAGAATTCCTCCTCCAGTCATGTTGGCTCAGGAACTCTGGCATTTGAAGCACACAAGTCTTAAAGCTGTCAAGTTACAAGACCCTCGCACCCGAACCCTTTAGGAAAAAAAACCCCAGGGGTGTTCAAACTTGACAGCTTTAAGACTTGTGGACTTCAACTCCCAAAATTCCTCCTCTCACTCTTCATCTTGATGATGTGCAGACGGGCGGGGGGGGGGAAGGGGAGCTGTAACCGGTTCTAAACGGCACTGTAGATTTGTGGAACCTCTTCTATAGAAGAGGTTAAAACTGGCAGGAACCCACCCCTGACCGGGAGCCACAATAAGCCTGACTATTTCCTCAGCGACCACAAAACTAGTATATGCATTTGAATTAAAGGTTCTGTTTTCTTCTGAAACTTTTCTTTTCTTGGATTTAACCATGGTTGGCCTAACCGGGGATTGAAAAGCTCAATAAATCATGTGCCAGTGG
Organism: Thamnophis elegans; assembly: GCF_009769535.1. Classification (NCBI taxonomy): domain Eukaryota; kingdom Metazoa; phylum Chordata; class Lepidosauria; order Squamata; family Natricidae; genus Thamnophis; species Thamnophis elegans. The sequence goes on along the minus strand of NC_045545.1, from coordinate 92,234,357 downwards.
GTGTCACACATTGGCGGTTGTGATGCATGTTTTGAGCAACGGAGCTGCAGCAGAGGGATGAAAGAGCCACATGCAGCTCCAGAGCTGCAGATTGCTGACTTCTGGTGTACTGCATAAGGCTCCAGGCTAGAAAGCAGGAGGCAGTGAGTTCAAGTCCTGTCTTAAGCATGAAAGCTGGCTGGGTGACTTTGGGCCAATTAGCAGGAGACTGTGAGTTCTAGTTCCTCCTTAGGCATGAAAGGCAGCTGTGTGACTTTGGACCAATCACCAAGAGACATTGAGTTCTAGTCCTGCCTTAGCCATG